>NC_088603.1:117300487-117402987 GCF_036013475.1 Columba livia | reverse complement strand
ACAGAAGAAAATTTTCACATTTTAATGTCTTTTTGTCTCTGGAATAGAAATTTATAGCACTCCATAGATATAAGCCTGAATTATTCAATCAGTTCAGTCACTAGGACTTCAATCACTGGGTCTTCAGAGAGCAGTCTAGACCCAATATGTATTATTTTTCCTGCCATAACTGCATGCCACCTTTGTAATAAGAAACAGATGGTTTTAGTACCAAAGTGAGGTTTTAGCTTTTTTCATTTTGTCAAAGTATATTAATTCATTAACAGGGAAATTATTTTTCATCTAGGTTCATAGTTCATTGACTCATTGACATATGAAGTGTGTAGTATCTAAGGAACTGCAAAACTTTTCAAAGACCACATCAACCTAAATTATTTCTTTATTTAATTGTAGTAGCTTCACATACATACCCGAGAAAAAAAAAATAGATCCCCCAATGAAACGGCACTTATTCAACCTTCTTTTTCAGTATTTTATGGAGACTGTTCTTAAGTTTAAATAACCATCAAACTGCTATTATGACCATAAGATGATTACATGTCAGCAAAAACATCTATCTAAATACTAAATCTATGATCTTGATTAGCAGGGATCTAGGAAAATTGTAGACACATTGGTGTCAGGAGTTTGATCTGAAGCTATGTCTTTTCACTTACTTTTTTCAACATAAGGGTAGGATGTGTGATAATTGTCAATTGCAATTGTGTTACTCAGGAATGATTCCTTGAACACGATTAAACCACTTGTCTTTAAGGAAAAGAAAAATTTTCTAAGGAAGGCATAATCTTCAGTAGAAGAGCAAAACCTCCTGTGTGTTACCAGTTGAGGAAGTATTCTTTAAAGAAGTGAAAACATCACCTTTTTATTATGAGATTTTAATTCTAGAGATTTATGCAATTGCTTAGAACTTTGTATTTTAAATATCTTGTCTAAATTATTATTTGATTTGCAGGGTAAGTTGTTGTTTCCAGAATGCAACATCGTAAATACAGCAACTTGTACAGAGTGCAAGAATACTTAAACTGCTAAAAAGTTCTTTACTATGTGATTTACATTCTGACTCCATAGTCAAAGGCAGGAGAATTATGCAAAGGTAGTCTCAGTTTTATAGCTATGGCTCACATACTACAGGCAATAAGAGTACTCCCTCTTTTCTTGAATACTTCTAACTCACATGCTGTGACTCTTAACTCACACAAGTCTGTCAAGAAGAATGGAAGGTTCAGAGCTGAACCTTCCATCATCTGATAGAGTAATTTTAGTTACAATCATTTTAATCTGTCTGATTAGAGAATGAGTGACTTGAAGTCAAAATGGCTCCACTGGCAATATGTTGATGGAAAAATGGGCCACAATGATTTTGTAGATGATCTTTTTGATGATTTTAACATCATAAGTTGTTATAGACAGTTGCCTGATGCCCGTCAAACTCAGTAAGCAGTCCAACAAACAAATGAAAATGTGTGTTACTGGGATTTGTGACAGCGAAATAACACCCACTAAATATCAATTTGAGGTAGAGGGAGTCTTCTAATGATTGTGCTGAATTATCTCTTGAAAGAGAAGCTAATGAGGAATATAAATGTCAGTGGAGAAGGAACTGTGGTTAAAGTCTTTATTTTAAAATTTAATTATGAAAATCATTAAAATTTAAGATATATCAAAGAAATGCAGCTTTGATAAAAAATTAGTCTACACTGTTAAAAAATTTCAAATGGATATGTACTTAAATTCATTATGTGTTACAAGACTCATAGAGTGTATCATCTCTTATTAGACTCATCAATGTCAGTTTAAAAAAAAATGGATTTTTGAGCAATGACATCCTTCATTAGGTCACTATTCAGATGATGCACTGAATCTAAAAATGGAAATTTGTATCTAGGTGACAACAGTGTTTTACTGTGGTCAGTGCATGCCTAAGGTCACAAGTGATGTCTTTTAGTTAACCACATCGTCTGAAGAAGAAAATGTGTTCTGATTTTATATTAATAAATTGATGTTGCTAGTTTAAGTTCTAGAATTTGTTGCACATAAGCCTCAAATTTAGTGTATCTAATAAAATAAAAACCCTGAAATCCTCTTCACTGTGTTGAGATATAAAACCTCCTACTGTTCCCTGCCATTTCCTATAGTGGGTCAACAAAGGGTTCGATGTCGAACTAAACATTCCATCACACCATTTCACTTTTTATAGGGCAAAGGAGAGAAGCTGACTCAGAAGCTGCTCTTAACTCCAGCTCTGAAATGGGATCCTGCTAGCTTTCCAATAAGAGTGCTATGTCTGAAAGACACCGAGATGTAAACCCAGTCCAGCAGAATTGTCTCCCTCTTCTCAATGAAGGGAGCAGAGGTTTTTATAAATTGCAAAGTAGCCATTTACTGCTCTTTCTATCCATTTTGAACATGAAATAAGAATGTGAGTGTTGATTGTAGCTATGAATAATAGGATTTTTAGGACCATACTTCTTAAAGGCGTTGCCTGATAAAGTTGTAGACAGTAACTTAGGTTATATGTGTTTCTGCAATTCAAATAAACTTCATGGGAACACAAGGGGTTATTTCAACTCAATAAATTGCATCTGTTAGTATACTTTATTTTAGTACAAAACAAATTCAACTGGTAGAAATGAAGAAATTACAAATATTCTACAGTTCTATTATTTGAGGATTCTGTCTACCTGCTAAGGAAGGACGGGAAAAAGCCTCAGTATATTCTGTTTATATTCATTAATGGAAAATAACAATCTATGTAGATCAATTATTTATCTCTCATATTTTCTAGCACTGCAGTTCCAGTGCTGGTAGTTAGATCATAACAAGTTTGTTAGTTGAGACTCGTGTATGTGACATAGGGAATGCAAAGCTGTCTAGTCATCCACCAGTATTTTGTACTTCCACAGTCTTTAAACATTTTCAGTCAGCCAAAATTTTCTATTATCAAAAAGCACTTAACTGCATGATTTACTCAAGCTGATTTCAGTAGCTTAAATTTCCCAGCAAAACGTGTCCCTAAGAGGAAAGAATGGTTAAATTAGCTGAAATGGCACTTTTGAGAAACTGAACAGGTGTGATTTGAATACACATTTTACTTAAATGTTAACAGGCAGGCAGGTCTATGCTTTGTTAATAGAAACAGAAATAATTATTTAAATATGATTAAAGTTTGTTTAATTAGCCTTTGACTTTCTAGCCGGAACCTACCACATCTCTTTGTTAAAACATATTGCTCTTTTTTTTTGAGCAATGGTGATCAAAAACTACTATTACTGTTGTATGCCAGTGATTAAAGTAGTTGCAAACTGTTTTGCATGTCAGCCATCACAGGGATGTTCCAGTACTGGTAAATAGTGTTTTAATGAGCACATCATTTTTCAGTAGGCAATAGTAGAGAGTAGTCAAATAAGAATTAAAAACCATTTGCAATTTCAGAAGTTTGGGGTTTGTACAGGAAGCTTGATATGATAGTAGACTTCATGTAGATAGAAGACAAAACTAACAAAATGGGACATAAAAAAAAAAGCAGAGGATATTTAAAAAAAAAAAAAATCGCCCTTACTTGCCTAAAATTGTAAAAGAATCTACAAATTAGTGTCTCAGAACTGTTTACCTAATAGGTACAAATGACAGTTTTTTCAGGGGTCCTAATCCAACATAGTTGCAAGTTAAGAACTCAGTTTTGTAAAAGGACCAGCATGAGCATATTTTGCATGTGTCAAAGTGTATTTGAACAAAGATCTGTAGTGGTAGTTTCCTCTCTTAAAATAACAATGGTCATGAAAACATAAATATGTTCTTTCTGAGGCTGATGTGGATTTTGACACAGATATCAATGGAAACTCATGTGGTCTGTTCATATGGCATAGTTTAGCAGATCTGATAGAAACAAATTCTGTTACCGTAGATCAGAAGACTGAGAAATCAGAATATTGGCTAGAAGTCTCTTATTCTTTTTCCACCAAACCCTGAAAGCTCCTACTGACTTCACCAAGAAAATAATGGAAATCTAAATTCATTGTAAATATCCAAATTAGTTAAAAATCCAAATTTAACCAATATGTAGTAAAGACTTTTTTCTTTATGAGCATTTATCATCTAACATTGATTTTTAACTTGATCTACAGTAAGCTTCGCGGAGGTAAGAAAAGTCAGCTGCAGACTACTTGACAGAAGATCAAGACCATCAACACCTATTTCATGGTTTTGCCTACCTTTGTTCTTTCAGAATATTTTTTATCTGTTATAGAATAGGAAGACTCTCTCTCCTCTCTCCAAAATCTAGGCAGCATCATTTCCTTCAGCAGAAACTTGGCTCTTAAGTAGTTAAATTTCCCTCCCCACATTTCATTAATCAATTGCATGTTGTGTTTATCTAGACCTAATTTTAATTTGTACTACAAAGATAGTTAAAAGCACAAGGAGTTCTTGAAATCAAGCTGAAGGGTTTTACTCTCTTGCAAAGATCACCATTTACAGTTACCCTTATGCAAAAACATGTGCTGATATTCACTTCCCTTCTTATCATTCCTTTTCACACTTCAGTTTCCACAAATGCAATTGTTTTGGTGCAATAAGGTTTAGAAAATCACTGTTGCATAGTGATGTTCTTCTGCACTGGACAAGACAATACCTATTTTTTTAAAACACTCTGGATTACAAAATGTGTCACAAATAAGGGGAAATGTTATATTTTGGATTTTTTAAGCCGGTATTTTAAAAATTTCAGGGATTCCTTGATTTAGCACAAATGCTCAACATATGCATTGATGTTTATTAAGTTACATATTTCAAATGTAGTAGTGATTTAGGCTGTAGCTCTGTTATGAGATTCAATCCAGCTCTCTTAGAAACCTACATTTACATTGATTCTGTGGTTATAAATTTACAACAGTAGATCATACAATACTGCACACCGTCAACCTGAATAACAAAAAAGTTACTGTTAATTTAATTGATATATATAATCTAATTATCACAGAATAGTTTCAGGTGGCCAAAAATATCTTTCAGCTTAGATGAATTTTAAGGGATTTATAAGTAGAAAACAAAATACATGCAGAAAACTGAAATTCAAAATTGGGATCTATTCAATAAGGATATTTCAGTGCACAACTTGTAATTGCTTGCTATTTTTAGTAAAAAAAAAGAAAAAAGACTGAGACAAAGTAAAATTTAACATGTGCGTGTATTTTCTGTCATGTTAAATGCAAACTTTAATGTCAACTTCTTTGATCTATGCCATAACTCTTGGAATGTACAGCATCAGTATATGTTCACAAGAAACCTGTAGGCTAACCCATACCTACTCCTTGTTCCTAAAAAACTGAAATTTTATAAGCTGCGTCTGTACTGAATGACAGCAGAATGGTTTTACCCTGAATTGATGAATGGTCCTGTGGTTTTGACATTTTGGATACTTTAAATCCAATTAATGTTCTTTATATAATTTGTTTTCTATGTTTTATTTTCATATTTTTTAATGTTCTTTATATGGTTACATTTGCCACTTGAGCACAGAAATTACGTCCCATTATTGATTTAATCACATATATGTTTAGTATCAAACCACTTGGGCTCTATATTTTCATGTATTTAAAATCTATAAATAATTTAATGATGCAACAGATATTGTAGTTTGTGTATCCATAAATCTGTGTGTATATAGGCAGCAGACTTTCCAGGAAAATTATACTTCAAAACCTTCTACCTTTATGATATGGATGATCACAGAACATTCCTTAGTTTGAACACTAAACAAATGTAAAGCTGTTGCAAAATAGCAAATGATATTGCTTATATCAGCACAGCCATTCCTAAATGAAAATATGAGTATTATCCAACACAAAAGACTGCTATTTTTTGGCTCTTGAACTCGAAACAATTTTTAATCTGTTATATTAAAAATATCTTCATTTTTTTTTATATCTGGATACCTAAGATCTAGAGGTTAGAGTTTGTTTATTATAATTTTGTTGATTGACTATCATCGCAGATAAACATTACCTTTATTAATGTAATATTTTTTTTCTTAGGTCTTAAATTCTGCATTAAAATTCTAGTGGAAAGAAAGGTAAAGGGATTTTGAAGCTTCTTTGGCTTATTTTGAACTTATTTAAAAGGAATATTTCAAATTTTCATTTAATGATGTGAGATAGAAAGTTGTAACTTAGTCCTTTAATGTAAGGACAGATAATTCCAACTATTGTACTATTCGTCTCTACTTATTCTTACTTTCAATTGATTTTGTGCCCAGAAATCTCTTGCAGATTGTCTAACCAGACTGGTGATCAAATTTGCAAGATTTGCAATGTGTGTTATGGAGTGGTGAGATTTTTTGTTAACATCAGTGGTAGTGCCACTACTATGCTACCTTTGTTCTCGATCAGTGATAGAAAAATAATAACTTCTTTAGAAAAAGATTTTTCTAAAGATTTGTTAACCACAGAGTTTTTCATATCGTTTTCATTCTTCTTGGCTTTGGAGTCTTAAGACTAAGTTAGCACTGTCTTCCATAACAGCAATGAAAACACCTGGCAGATTATTTGTAATTCTAATCAGTTTTTAAACTATTGGCCTTCATTACACAGCCCACAGAGTGCTTGTGGCCCACAACATGTATAATTGTAACCCACCATGAATTAGTAGCATGGCCTCTATAATTTAGTGTTGCAGACGCTATTGTTTATCCAAAAGAACATTGTTCTTGTGAAAAGTTGAGTTCCTTCTAATATGTATACTAATTACTGAAAATTATTGGATGTCCTCAGCCAGTCATAACAAAGAAATACTGTCAAGTTGTCAGCTCGTAAACCTACTCCTTGGAGCTGAGGTACTGGAGATAAGTAAGCTGATGTTTTGAATCAAGGTTGAGTTTCTCTAAAACTGTATTTTATTTTTCTGTTTCAGTTCCTTTTTCTGATATAGTGCATCGTGTATGAAAATAAGTATGGATAATAAGAATTTCTGCTTATTTAAAAATATTTATGTAATTTTATTGAGTAAATATTTGAAGATAACACTGTAATTTGTTTCTCTTATATGAGCACTATCAGTTAGAACTGAAAAGATTGTCAGCCATCCCTAATGGCAGATTTTCTTCAGTTTTAGAGATTTCTCAGGTTTCATGAATCTCCCTAGGAGCAGAAGATATTTTCTGCTGTGATGGGGATAATTATTAAATACTTCTGCTTTACACACGTATGCATGACCACTCTGTACTATCACAGTTCTGGCAAAGTACTCGGAGTATGCATCTGATGTATTTTTTTGTGATTGTTTCAGTCAGGTAGGGATTTCTGTATTGAATGTCTTATACATCCGCGTATGCAATTAAGACAAAATGTACATTTATTATTTGAAATTAAAGTAATTCCAGTTTGCTTAACCAATTGGCTTTCAAGGTTTTGCAGCAGGATGTAGATTTGTTTATGTGTAGGTGCATTAGGCTGTTCTAAATCTTCTGACTGCCAGTTGGAGAAAGGGACAGCAAAGATGCTCTTTTGAGTTTAGCAAAGTTTGCCCAGAAGGCTTAAGAAAGAATGAGAGCTATCTGTTTTATTTTTGACAGTTGAATTGTAGCTTCGTTGCTCAATTTTGAATTGTGACATTTCTTTGTAGTACAAGTGCAGTGGTGGCCAACTCAAGAGAGGGAGTGGTCCACTTATAGGGTGGGATACTATGTTTCTGTCCTGTGATGCCCATAAGCGTATTCATGGTGGGATACTATGTTTCCAGCCTGTGATGCCCATAAGTGTATTCATTTGTGAATAAAATTTAGGATGCCTATTGTATCATTGCATGTTCACCAGTTGTATGATATGAGGTCTCTGACTTTTGACCATTCTGGTGATTGAATAGGAGACTGACTGTGAGGCTGCTGGGAAGTAAAGCAGCAGAGAGCAGACCATAAGATCGTTTCACATGGCCTACACCCCCACAGGTCAGGAGCGTATAAAGCAAGTGTTAGGAAGGTGCCACGTTGACGGAGTGGCGCTAAAACACCTTTGCAGTCAAGGAGGAGAATGTGACTCCTCAGGTTTAAAAACATAGGTTCAATCAGCTTTAAAAAGATCATGGGAGGTCTGTAGTCCAAACTCCTGCTCAAAACAAGTCAGCACTGAATTCAAAACAAATTGCTTCTCCCTGTGTTTTTGTTGTTGTTGTTGGTGGTTTGGTTTTAAGTTTGGTTTGGGTTTTTTGTTTGTTTGTTTGTTTTTCCTACATGTTTATGAATATCAGTTTGTAACTCTTAAAAAAATGCCTTCATTTTTCCTGTGCCACAGAGCAATGTGCATTGGGTACGACTGAATATAAAACCCCAAGGATGTTAACAGGATCAGTTAATTTTTGTTACTTATGCTGTCATACAACTGGATTGATCTGGAGGTGCTGAAAACTTGATTTAGAGTAGCACAGATATTTCAAAGACTGACTTTGTCATTATATAGACCCTTGCACATCATGCTGTGTATAGTTCCAAATAAATAAAATGAAAATAATGTGTTCCTGATTTATATTGTTATATTTTTGTTGTATTATTTCTGTATTTTTTTGTTATTGTTTGGAAAAGTTAAACAATATTACTAATATGAGACTGCACATATTTTAACAGTTTCATTTTTTTTTCAAACTTTTAATAAATGCTGATGGTAACTTTTGAGATTTTGTTTATGTTGTTCAGTATTTAAAGGAATTAGTATTTTGCATTAACTTTATAGAGGACAGATATGTAAAGTAAGACAAACTTGGGAAAGCAAAAAACAAATAACATTTAGTGGGAAAACCATGAAAGGGAATTGTCTTTAATTAGTTCACAGTTGGAGATTGTTCATACTGCTTATTTTAGTTAAGTCTTTCATTGGGGAGAAAAGAACTATTTAACTTTCAGGATCCTTGGAGGGGAGAGGACCTTGAAACACCATATATATATCTCAGACATGCCTTCCAAAATATTACTTAATTTTTTGTGTAGCTACATTATGCTAATTATAAATACATAAATTGTTATTTTTAATCCATAAAGGTTGCCATTTGTCTTGAACTTGCTTCAGATTATTCTCAAAATAGTGTTACAAGAGAGAACTTTGATGTTCATATCTCCCTGCTGTTACATTGAAAAACAAAGGCTTTATAGCATTGGAACTTGTACACTTGGCTTAGCAGTGGTTTGGAGTATTTTCTTGTAGCTCAGCAGATTCTGAGATATCTGTCCTAAAAATCAGTTCTTAATGCTGCCTTTCTTTTCTAACAAATAAAACATCTCTGTATCTAAATAGGCAAAAATACTTTGCTCCAAAACGGAGAGATTCTGTTGTATCTTGTATGAGATCAATCAGAAAACCTCATAGAAAATGCCAAATACTAGTTTCCAGGTAGCTGTCTTGCTACATCCATGCATTCAATAGTGAGAAACTCAGAAGCCACAACCACCAGTTCTTTCTTCCCACAGTCACTAAAGGAGTTCTTATTTCTTTTTTTTCCAACACACTCTTTAATTTACTTTTACATTGATGGGGCTCTCTCATCAGAAATTTTTGTTTTGTTCTGCTAGTAAATTTAGGAGGATGTGGTAGGGCAGAATTAACTGAAGGCTGGTTAACATGAGTACAAGTTCTGAATCTGAAAAATAAGCTTGTGTAGTCAATTAGGAATGGTAAGTGCGGTATGTGCTGTTGGGATAAGTATTTATATGCCATAGTATCCATGAGTTAGTTACTCACATCAGTAAGTCTCTTTGGTTGTTTAGTTGTTTTTAAATATTTCCATTAGATTGCTGACTGTTCTGAAGGTGAAAAACTTGTTCCCTTTTTCCATTCTTTTTTGTTAAATTAAACCCTGACCACGTTTTAGAATAGAGAATATATGCACCTGCAAATAAACATTTACTTATCTGCTGAGAATAGAGATGTTGTTTTGCCTTCCCTAAAACTACAAGATGAAAAACAGTTACCAAGATAGAAATTAGTCTAATTGTATTTTACTGACAGATGTCCCTCAGTGATGACTAATACATTGAAAGTCTGGAAATCCTGATTTTTAATCCTGACATGATACTTAATGACATGGTTTTAAGGTCACTTTAAATTTTTATCTTACTGTCTTATCTACTCCTTCCTCTTTTAATATTTTTTGAGATTATTATTCTTTTGAAAACATAAACAAATTACCAAAACCATGATTGTTCATTCAAACAAGACTATCATGGATCATTTTCAGGTTTTCAGTGATGGTCTTATGGATCCCACAGGAGTAAGAAATATTTATAGTAAAGACAAACATTTATCTTGTACCTATCATTCTAGATAAGAAGCTCAAAGTATCTTAAGAAGAATTTTATTGGTCTTTATCTTTCCTTTTTCTTTTTGCTTCCCTTCCCAATTTTGATACCATTTTTGATACAAATGAATGTGGAAACACAGTATATATATATGAAGGCAAGGTGTAATACTAATATTCTATCTTGACAGCAGCGATAAAAACTGGGAGGTTATGCCTCATTGTTTAGTGACAAAATTAATGACTATTATTATCCATCTTTCTCTTCACCTTTCTTTGCATCTTTACATCTTGAGAACTGTGAACTGAAAATTAAAATTAAAAATCAGACATTACACAGAGGCATAAAAGAATAATTTCTAAAAAAGTATTGGACTGTAATTTTAAGGTATTATACAGTTAGTTTGAATTATTTTTTTTAATAACAAAAGGATACCTGAGTGGGTGGAGAAAAATATCACCTATAGCTCTGGTGATGTGTTTGGTGAGATCTCAACAATCAAAATTGATACTACTAGTTTTGTAGATAACCAGAAATCCATAGTGTCAACATCCATAGGTATTAACCAGGGATCATAAATTGTTTCACTTTTAGTAACTTGAAAATCTTCAATTTTTTTACTTATTGATGGTAAGAGTTGAAGGGTGTGTGTTAAAATGACAGAGGTAGTGACAGCTGAAGAAAACTGTTGTAAAAAAATACGGAAAATGTGAGAAAATATATGTAATTTTGTATTGTTGCAATTAGATTCCAGCTATTTGATGGGCTAGCAGAGACAGTAGAAGGTACCATGTCTACAGGTTCTGAGTAACAGGATGTGTACCTAAAATTAGGTGCAGCTTGGGCGTGTGGGGGATATTTTCAGTCTCTAGCATGGGGCAGAGAGGGTTGGTCCATCACTTTTTATAGAAAATCTCAAGAGTGTTTCTAAGCAAATAATTATACCGCTGTTCTTAGCTGTCTAGTGAAGGAGTCTATTCTTTTAATGGGTTATGGAAGCATTTTAAAGAAACTAAACTTCTGTGTTAACCATTATGAATATGAATATGCTAAGTGTTCTTTTGACCACTCTTTAAAAAATCAGTAAATCATAGCTATGCCCACATGTGGGAAATTCCTAGAGAATCCCAAAACACAAGAAAACCTTTTATAGCAACTACTTGAATAAATAGTATGAACAGATATTGCTTGTTCAGGTACTAAAAGTAGCATCTACATCTGTACAGTTGTGCAGTCCACGGCCACTATTTCAAAATACCAGGAGTGGTCACCCCAATTTTTCTCTTTGTTTTCTCAGAATAGATATAAACACCCTCTTTCACAAGACTTAAGCAGCCTAAAGAGTAGTATTTTGAATTTAAGCACAGAACCGAATGTCAGGAAACATTTCTTATTTCTCTGATACTGCTTTTCTTTGGCCTGTTGCAAGTTACTTGGATGTACCTATTATTAAAATTACCAGAGTGTTAAGGAGATGTCATATAATTTGAGCACTTCTGATGCCATATCCATTTTCTGTCATTTTACATATCTGGATTGTAGTGAACTACTGGGGACAGGATAATTGTTTTTGTGTTAATATGGTATTTTTGTACAAATTGTTTCTCAACCTATATGATTTTTGAAGTCTTGTAATAAAGGAGGTTTTGATTCACAAAGAATGGATTAGGAAACATAATGAATATTGAAAGTTTGTTGAAAGACCCTTTCCTTATGCACTTGTACTAATTGCTAGATATCAGTTAAAATGATGCTGCCTAGCTGAAAACAACAAACAAAACCTAAACCAAACCAACAAACCACAAAACCCAAACCTTTACACATAATTTTGCATTTTTACTAGTGCAAAAGAACTATCTGTACAGAAAAGAAGCAAGGAAAGGAAATAAAATGAAACACATATACGATACTATCTCCAAATGTGCTAGAGGGAAGATGGAACATTGGGTACCAAATCTACCTTTTAGGGTTCATTCGTGTTCACTGACTGCATAATCAAAAAGAGGTGTAAATAAAAAACCTTAATCAAACAAATAGACTGATTTGCTAGAATCTTACTCAGACAGGACAAGTGCTTCTTTGAGCTTATCCACAAGCCTCAAAAACTAACTATATTCTGTTTGAATTTCTGGAGGTGGAAGTTGAGAACAAAATGAAAGTTTCAGATACATACTGATAATGTACATTTGCTGTTTTCCCTTTTTGTAGTGTTTTTCAAGTTCTGTTACCAATTATTCCACTCTGCTTTTCTAGGATAAGGTTGTTTTATACTATGTGCAGGGTTGATTAATGTACTGTTATAGCCCTTACCATGAAGCATGCATTGCAGAATTCTTGCAGATAGCTTCCATGATATCCAGGAAGAAAGCTGATTTTAGCATCTGCACAGACAGTACGAGATGCCAAGACTGTGTAAAAGAATATTTGCAGATGAAAACAATGTTCCTTGGGCAAATAGCAGGCAGTGGGATCATGGCTTTTGTCTGTCTGAATAGGGCTATTAATACATTTTAAACTGTGATAGACAGAGAAATAAGATTATAATGCACATGTCTGGGAATCTTAGCTAAAAAAGAGGATGAGAAAATTCTTCTGGTGGATAACAGACACTGTCTAAATAATTTTGGAGAAGGTTAGAAAAGTGGTTTGGTTCTAAGGGTTGTTGTTATTGCATAACTTCTCTTGCATTTGCTTCATTGTTAATAACTTATTTTATTTGACAGTTTGAGGAAAATGTGAGTTGCTTAGGTGGACAGATTTTAAAGGACATTTTAATTTTGATTTCTGAAAATAAGGAGTATCTCTGATCTTGTCAGGGAAATTTCTTTCATTTGCTGCTAAGGATCTGGTTCCCAGACAACTCACTGGTCTCTACTGAAGTAATGCAATTGTATGGATTTCTTTCTCATTATTACATCCTCTACAGGACATCATCAACACACTTACATAAGAGGACTCTGCTGCAAACTGGTTTAATGATTCTGAGATTCTAGTCTTGTTGTTGCTCCTATGAACTGATCCAGAAGCTTCAGGTTAAAGGTTGCCATCAAGTTCTCCACTCAAACCCCAAGCCTTCAACTTGGACAGAGCTGTACGTGGTTTAGCTGCAAAATGTAGTGTTAGCAAGACATTCAGTGATTGTTTCTGGTCAGTCATAAGTCTTTCAAGAGAAAAACTTAGACCATGTAATGGAAGAAGTTTTTCTTATGGATGTTGGTTAAAGCCTTGCTTCAGTGATCCTTTAATCTTGGACTCTTGTCACTTGAATTTCTGAATTCTATGGAAGTGCTGTAGGCAACAATATCCACAGATGACTTAACACTACAAACATTTTTAGTATTTCTCCATGTGAAAATTCAGTATTTAAAATATATTAGTGAGATAATGCTGTGGGACTGTCACCTTTAATTGGAATTCAGTGCTTACAAAATCTGTGGATGTAACTTCTTTGTTGTGAGGAAGTGTTACTGCATTGTCTACTTAAGCATTTTCTTTTTTATTTTTTTTTTACTTTTTTTTCTTTTTGGCAACTGTGACAACTTTAAAAATTATTAATATTATTAGTAAAATCCTTCCAGAAAGGATTCACATAATGATAAGTAGTTATATTAAAATAGGCTATTGATATAGAATTAATGTTAAATGAGCAACATGGTCTACTAATGAGTGAGGGCAACCATTAAGAAGCTCTTAAAAACTTCTCAGTATATAACTACAGTAAGAAGACATCAGTTTTCAGTAGAAAAAAATATCATTGTTGTTGATTAGATTCACTATTCAGAATTCCATGAAGATTCACTTAGTTACTACAAATCTAAGACACAGCACCGTAGGAGCTGCTATGAAGAAACTTAACTCCATCACAGCTCACCCAGTACAGAGTTGCTACTCAGTAATGAGCACTGCTAAATATGTATAATGAAAAAAATATATTTGAAAATTTTGTGATATGAAATATGGCTTCCATTTAGATGAACAAAAATGCTAAATCAGCCTCTCATTAAGAAGGAGGAAGCGTTTGCAAACCTAAGTCTGGTAGACACTAATACAGTGGTCACCTTCACTAGGGATGGTGCTCCATGTTTTCCAGTGGGTCCTACACAGTTATTGTGCAGTTAATACAAGCCACAGTGTCTGTACTGCAAAATCTCAGAGCACATAGTAACACTTGGCAAACATTACCGTTTGGTAACATTTGCCGAATTCTAACTTTTAAGTGATGATGACTGAACTGGAAGCAGTGTCATAAGTACAGCCACTTGAGCTTTACAGGGAAGCAAATTCTAAGGACTCAGTACATACAAGCAAGTTCCAATGGGAAAAAGATGTAGGAGTAGTTACATTTATACAGTCCTAAAATTACATTCGGCCCTTTGAAGGCAACCGCGAGGCTGATGTGACTCCCTGTGAAAACGAGTTTGGCACCTCTGCTTTATTATAAAATTCACATTCTAAAACAAACTAACACAGGAAAACCCTAGCAGCCCATATCTGAGACTAAAACCTCTGCTGAAACAAACTGGATTTTTCAACATACTTTGATTTGTGTTTCTAAATATTAAGAGTTTGTCTATAAGTGGAAAACTCAATTTCTTAGTTTGTTTCTTTGTTCCTTCTCCCTCACTCTATAAATAACTGTTTTATTTTTATGGAAAAGGCTGATATGTGAAAATCTAAACACAATCTTCAGTTGAAGCCCAGTACTTTGTAAGAAGTTCTGATCCCCTGGATATGTGACTGGTTTTAAGCATTTTTTTTGAGGTACTAAGTACTGGAAATGAGAATTCTTTATGAATTTAGGCAGAAATTATGAACATTGACAGGTTTTATTGCCTTTTTGGTGGCTGTCAACCCTCACTTTTACCAAAAATGAGGGCTCTACTCTCTTCTGCTTCTGTGATATTTTAAAAGTTATGATCTGAGATGTCTGGGTGAAAATATCTGCTATGCATTACAATTGCAAATACTTATTGAGGTTTTAAAGAATTTAGATAGAGGAATTAACCAAAGAATTGTAATCATATTGCTTAGAAGTTATCCCTAGGAGTCTTTTTCAATTTAAAAAAGACAGAAGTATGTATCATTTTATTAACTACTCCATAAAGCAATTAATAATATTTTGGAAGACAATAGGTAGGACCTGAAAGTGTAGTGTTTAACCTTGCTTCCTTCAATCTGCAGAAGAAAACCCAGATCCTTAATTATTCTTTTCTGCAGCATGACATTTTAGAAAAGGTCGTGAACTTGAAATAGATTTTATATATATATCACATGTATGAACTTTTTATTAAAAAACAATCTGCTACTACTGATGATTTTCAAATATCTTATACTATAGAGGTAAATTCAGCCTACTTTATCTTTTTCTCCCAGAAGAATATGCTTTCAAAAGAAAACTAGAGAAAATAGTTATCATCTTTGCAAATAACAAGCTTTTGTAATTTACACATGAATGAAATATGCTATCAAACCTGTCATTGTGTTAGTGATGAAAAAACGATTGTATTGATGTCTTTGAAATAACTAGAATTGAAAGAATATGACAGGTTTCATAGCTTAAAGACTAAGAGTAGGTTTTTATTGCTTTTTTGAATTGAGAAACCAAATCCTAACACATTGTTAATGTTCATCAAGCCAGTTAATTATGCTGTAGGTTTTTTACAATGTTGTGTATCCCTATGAAAGAACTGATGAAACTGAAGAAAATAAAATTTTTCATTATTTTGTAGTGAATATGTTATTATATAGAAATTTTTGTAATGGGACCTTATCCAAATTGTAGTGTTAACAGATGGGATCTTGTTGGGGTTCCACATATTTAGTTATTTAGGACTTTAGTAAACAGTGATTTTATCCAGTCTGTGATTGGAACAGATGTGATCTTATCAGGGTTCCACTTTTTTTCAGGAGCATAAAATTGCCATGATTTGCTGTACAGTGCTATAGTTTACTTTTTGTGCTTTTAGAACCAGAGTCCTTTTTAGCCAGAATTTGCCCTTGGGTTCTAAAAACATCATAATAGGGAGTTAATGTTTTATTCTCTATTAATCCCATTAAATCCTTTTAATATTAGAGCATGTGTTGCTTTATAGCATTAACTAGTGTCTTGCACTCAACAGTATTTTCACAGTTTATGACACTGCTTAGGGCATTAACAAACAGCTGTTTGAATTAAATGAGCAGTTAAGGACCCTGTTCATTAACTCAAAAGTTTCATGTATTTTTAATTCCTTAAATCTAATGGTATTATCACCCTCCAAGAAATCTATCTTTGATTATAATTTGCTGTGACCAGTATCAGTTTGGGTGAGATGAGAGAGGTTATTTTTGACTATAAACTCTATCAGTAGTGAACATCTCCAGTGAATCTGAACTGTCTTCTAACAGTCTTAATCTTTTGGGATATAAAACTTTTAAAGTTGTTTACAGCAGTTGTGTTAAGATTTCTTCCAATTTTGTTTACTGATGACTTCATTTAGCTAATGTAAAGAGGCAGTTGGAACAGAATTATTTGCATTTGAAATGGTGCTATCAGAGGTTTCTGACTGACTCATTAAAAAAGAAAAAAGAAAAAGAAAATTGTATTTGGACAGTGACAAAGTATCTAATGGAGTCCTACGTACCAAGTGTACATAGGCATTTCATACATTACGCAAGATTTAGATTTGTAAGTCTTTCTTCCACGTAGAGTATAAATGGTTTAACTTTACAGTTTAACGTGGATTCCATGTGGTCTTTATGCTGAGACAACAAAGATACATTTTAAACTGAGGCGAATATGTCATTGTATAGCTTCAAGTTGGAAAAAAAATCCTTTTTATTATAAATGTCTGTGTTTGTGTGTATGTGTGCACATACATATTCAAGATTAATACTGCTTTAGTAGATGCCCATAGTGTATTTTAGAATTACACACTTAGGCTTGAATACTGCACATTCAATAGGATTACTCATAGCCACTAATTTAAACATGTCCCTGGATGTCTGCTGGTGCAGTTATGTCAACCTCTTTATTTTCTTTTAATTCCTTAAAATATTCTGATTCTTTAGCTTCACAAAACCAGAAATTCCCAATCAAACCTTCACTGAAAAGAAAACAATTCAAATATGCAACACTTCACTCTTGGTTTTTATATTATTTCATTATTTCCTTAGTCCTCAGCTCAGGGAGTGCCTTTAATACACACTCAGTTTTAAGCATGATAAGACTTCCTAACAGAACAGTAGTATTGTTTAGTTTAGTATTTATTTAGCTCCAAAGATATTTTAAATACTTTACTTCACACTGTGGCAAAAGATTGAGACAGTGGTGAGGCACTGGAACAGGCTGCCCAGAGAAGCTGCGGATGCCCCATCCCTGGAAATGTTCCAGGCCAGGCTGGGTGGGGCTTTGAGCAACCTGGTCTAGTGGAAGGTGTCCCTGCCTATGGCAAGGGGGGGTGGAACTAGATGATCTTCAAAGGTCCTTTCCAATGCAAACCATTTAATGGTTCCATGATCGCATATACTATCTGCAATAGCTGAATTGACCAGCTTCTTGAAAATATCAAAATGACCAGGAGTGTGTACCACTCTTATCAACTCCTCCAATTCCAGTATTTTGGTTTACTGCTTTCAATCTGACTATTCACATTCATATGGAGCTCTAAAAAATCATTTTGCTTAGTATAATGTTTCTGTAAGTATCCTCAGGATAACCATCCTTAAAAATAAATATCTTTAGGCTATTTATACCTTAAAACTCTACAAGGATTATCCTATCCCTACCATCATCCTTTCCGTGGCCAGTTCCTGTTCAGTTCTTGGTGTAATAAGAATAGCTCTCCTCAGGAGAATTCTCAGGACATTTGGAGGCAGATTCAAGGTGTTCTTTCTAACAGCTAAACCACTCAATGCAGTTATCGTTCCAGATTCCAGCCAGGAACGCCAGAATATTAACAGAGAGTGAACGACTGTTCAAGGGATCTTGTCATAACAAGGGGATAAACAGGGAATAATCTGGCTATAATACAGAGCAGTCTGGTCCATCATAGCCCGTTAACATTGGTTTTGGATTCTTCTTACTATATAAAACGTAGCAGACCACGTCATACGATAAAAGTAAGACCTGAGATTCTTAAAAGGAGTTAATATCCTGATGACTTTGGAATATGAAAATTTGCAATCAAACTTTATATATGTGTAGATCAGTGAGGGTATCTAGATTTGCTCCAACTTCAGACAATTGGTCTCAAATGATAAATCTCTTCCCTGACCACATGAATTAGAAGGTTCTAGTATTGTTTTCTTTCACTTTAATGGATGCCATGTTGCCAGACAGAGCTCTGTGTGCCTTTTCTCCCCTTCCTTTCCTCATTAGAATAGATACCATGTGGAGAAGCAATAGTAATTCTAGTTACCCGTTCCTGTGAAGACTGACATGCACTCAATTCAAATTATAGTTGTTGTTGGAAAGGCTAGCTATGAATTACAGAGAGTTTCAGCTTGTCAACCTCTTCAAAAAGTTTCTGAAGTCAAATTATTTGGAGTAAGTATTTCAGCATGTTGCATCTCCAAAAAGAAACATGCTGACCCCATATATTAAAAGGCTTGACTGAGATTTCCACATAAAGTGTACAGTTTCACCCATTGATCCACTTCAGTATGATGGATTCTTCAGATTCAAAAGTGCTGGGCATTAAGTGATGGCTATCTAAAAGATGTTTGAGTTTGGAAGAGTGTACACAAAGGAGGTGGGGTTGAATCCTTTACTCAATATCACAATTATAGTGTTATGTTTTAATTTATTGGGAAGGTGAGGTGAATGTTGCAAGTTGAACCTATTTATTTTAAAATGAGTGTTTCTCAGCAATTAATTTATTGAGGTTCACCATTTTCTCTTTAGATAGAATGAGGAAAAGTCATGTAGACAAAATTAAAAAAAAAAAAAAGTGCTGAGACTGACTAGACCTGTTCAGTAAGAAACCTGAAGGAAGAGAGAAAAAAGTTGCCTCATCTCCAGCATCACTATGATATACTAGGTCCAGTCACCATGAATAGAATGAGTGTTATAGACTGGAAATAGGAAATTCACGCTGAGGAGAAGATAAATCTCCCATGGAGTCCAGAAAGTTGATCATCTTAAACAACAGGATCGAGACAAGTGCAGTTTTAAAAGTGCATTGATCATGGGAGAAGGAGAGACTAAACTGCTAGCCTTCTAAAGTAGCTGAGATATCCACAATCTTGACTGATATGTTTAATCTAGAATTGCTGGCAAAGGACAAGTTTCATCTTCTTCTTCTGCAGAATTTTAACTTTCCAGTTAGTATCATGATGTGTCCTTCTTTAGACCCATCCATGAGTACATCTCCATTTTTTCTATTTAGTATAGAAGCTTTTGAGATAATCATCACTTTTAGCTATAAGAAGGATTGAATTGAAAACTATTTCCCTGAAATATTGATAATGAATTTTCTTGAATACGAAACAAGACTAAGACCTATATTTTTATACTGAAGATTAACTTCAGAAGAAAATAAAATATAAAATTTGATCTTCTGCCACTCTGATCAGGTTTAATGCAATGCAGGGGGGAATTTTGGCAGATTTTGAACTTCTGCTGAGTTCTTACAGTCCTAGTAATTCATTCACACTTTACAGATAGTGCCTTCAGACTCCGTGTTTTTGGAATTATGCAGTAAAGTCTTTGTTATTTCAAAAACATACCATCCATCACAACAAAATCATAGAAGTATTGTATATTTAATTTCAATGAATCAGTAAAGTAGCTATAAAGTCAGCTATTCAGCCATTTTCCAAATTCTGCAAGCTGGAGACTCAAATATTTCTGATATATAGATGTTTGGTTCCCTAGTATCCCAATGACTGTGATGGAAGAGTTAACTACTTGTAGCTACACATATCTTTACACAGATTTCTCCTTTTCAGGATATCGTTTTAAAGATCTAAGTATCAGGATTATTGAGAATAGGAAAAAACTGCCTGTGCTACCTCAAAAGATGTTTTTTTTTCCTGAAATAGCAAGATCCTGGTTTAGTTGTTACCTTAGGAAAAAGGTAGGCAGAAGACAGAGCTTGGTATCATAAAAAACTTTGCTCTGCATGACTATTGTTAGTCTCAATGTTTAATTATCCTTTCTCATATAGATGAAAGACATGTTGGAAGAACACTTTTTTTTTTTTTTTTCAAAGGCAAGGTTAAAAGTATCCTGTGTTCCTTGACAAATTTGGTTGGTCTACACCATAGACAAGGCATAGACCCGTAATCATAGATCTAAGGCAGTCAATACTCCAAGAAAAGAAGTTTTCAGGTGGTGATTGGGACATTTTCCGCTCTGGGGACTCGGCTGAATTTCCATGATCTCTTCAGTCAAATTCACCCATAACAACTTGGTCTCTAAGGATACTTAAATTCATAAATAGTAAACACTTCAAGACAAGAAGGCAGGTGAAAATAACATATCCAAACTGGGTGTTTTTTTAGTACTCTTAAATGTTTCTTGAAAGTATTTATTAATGTTTTATCAACATTTTGGGTTGCCTCTATTAACAAGGGAAGGAGACTTGTTTGAGAAGCCAAATCATTCCTGAAGACCTTGGAACTTAAGGGTTCATTCTTTTATATTCTAAGATTGATGCAATGTGTATTCCTAGTAAGCAAATTTTTGTAGATGGATTCCTTAAAAAAGGCCCTCCAAAAGAAAAGGTCAAAGTGGCTTTTATAAAATACTCAGAAAACTATAAAAATCAACAGTATTCGTGTCCCTCTTTAATATTCTTTAATAAATTTTGGAACTCCAGAAAGAGAATAATTTAAGTTGGTAAAAGAAAATATCCTCTGTTGCAAATAAGACTGTACGCACTTAATGAGACTGGCAGGCAGATGATGCCAACAAAATCAGTACTAAGCATCAGTTCTGATTCAAACATTGGATTTCCAATCTGATTCTTTCCCATATTTCTCATGCAAAGCTGTATGTTAGGAAAACAGGTGGGTCAAACTCACCACTCCACCTTCCAACTGCTTTGTAAGAAGAATTTCTAGATTTCATGCGAAGACTAATTGTTCTGCCACGTTGACTACAAAGAACCACAAATTCATCACTGTTTTCTTTTTTCAGGTCAAACCTGGACCTGCAAGTAGCCTGTTTTAGGAGCAAGTGTAGCCCTTCCTACATGTCAGTATGACACAAAAGCTCTCTAAACAAATGTGCAACTTACTTAAAAAAAAAAAAAAAGAATTACAATGCTGTCTTTCCTTTTCGTAAGGACACACTTCCTGTTCTCAGTCATATCACTAAAAACTGTTTAAACTGTTTTTATTTGGACAATACAAGTCTTCCAGCATCGACCTTGAGGCCAGGGTATTTCTTCCTACTGCAAGAGTGGTTATAACTGTTGCTCATGGGAAATCATTCTTTCTTCATCTTACCTGTGCACAGCACTAGTCTATTGTTTTGGCATCTTGTGCTGATGCTTATCCTGGGAGAGCAATTCTGCGCTCATTGTTTACTTCATCAGATCTTCTGGGGATTATATAGTATGCTATTGCCCTCGAAGTTGGTGCATGATGAGGAAAATGCCTGCTTACCAGTACTTATCATGTTGGCATACACATCCCATCCTTTTTTTTTCCCATCTCTTAAGAGTCCTCTAGATTTTGCTGATTATTGGAAAGAAATAAGACTGTCTGGATTACTTGGCCCATTTGTGTCCACGCGCTGTGTTCACACAGTTGTAAACAGTAACGGGATATGTGCCTTAAGGTCTTTCTTTGAGGAACAGGAGGCAACACCATAGAGCTGTGGATCTGAAGAGCAGCAGTTAGAAGAAATAATTATTGATTTACCTAAATAAGCTAAACATGACTGACACTTAGGTCTTCTGTTTCCTGAACTGTTTACCTGTGCCAAAGCCCCTTTGTATATAGAACACATTAAAAACAATGAAGACAGACCCCACAATGCTGTTTATCATTATGCTGGCAGTAGAATCTTATCCCAGAAAGATGCACAAGATGAACACCGGCAGTCATTTGTAAAGTAACAGAGTCAGTCTCAGTGAGGTGGAAGCTGAGAAATTTACATATGAACCAAAAGGAAAAAAAAAAAAAAAGTGTTTTTCTCAATAGGCTGTTGCAAAATTTATTAATTTTTTAGACTTTGTACATTACATTTTTTGGTTGGTAGAATGTTAAATAAGCACAATGTAAAGAGAAAAAGAAGAAGAGGTGAATGGAGGAAGAAATGAAAAGCTACAAGCATGGATAAGCAGCACCGGATGTGCCTGGAAAAAAACAAAAAAAGGATTTTTTTCAGAGAACGTTTTAAGAGGTAGCTGCAACATGCTAGACATGGTCTGTTTGCACTGTTCTGCTGTTATCAGTGAAGATAGACCCTTCCTAGATAGCCTGGGCAATATATTTTCACTAGAAGTTTTATCAGAATATTAAGTGAATAATCTGTCCTTTCCCCCAAAACAGAAGGAAATGCAAGAGGGTGTGTTTGGAAATTCTCCCTAGGCTGGTTAGGGGACATGCAGGCTGGACGGCAAGGTTCAGCAGCTGCCATTATGCTGTCATTAGCCAGACATTTGTTATCAATGAAATGCTGCAGAACTATTGTTCCAAGGCTGTTGCTGTAAAATCATAGTGCATTGTAGTTTGTTGGAGGTTAGTAGCACTTGTTAATTTGATCAAGGCTGAAGTTTACGGAGGATAAAGTAAACAATGCAAACTGCAGACACCATCAGTTTCCTATGGGCAGTGAAGTGTAGTTTGTTCCATTTACACTTCACAACAACATCTGATGGGCTTTGTCAGTGCTGCACAGAGTAATTAAACCTGAAATCAATAGCAGGCATTTGTCATGTTTACAGCCGCTCTTTCTGCTGGGTTAAACTCATCAGTTTAGTGCCGTTCTGTTTTACTGCAGAGACACGCTCCATTATTTCTTCAGGTACAGTTGAGATATTCAGTTACATGCCCAATAGTTTGAATACGGCAGTAAGATTAAAAGGGGCAGGCAAGTGGACAGTTTTTGTAATTTATTCACTGATTTCCTTAAACGGTGTTGGATTTCCATTTTCTTCCACCTGCCCTTTATGGAATCCTTCATGTCCTGGGATAATACATTCCCATTGTCCAACAGTGGCAATGTAGGCAGTGCTAAAATTATATGTAAGTTGATACAGAACATAACTTTACTCCAGTCAGAACTGCACTGAACTAGTAAAAATAAACTAGTGTACTAGTTCCATGAGAGCAATTCCAAGCCTCGGTTTACACACAAGGTTTGTTTGTAGTTCATTTGGAGTAAAATGGACTTAACTGTTTTTGTTCAGTGTATGACAGATATTCATACCTATGCTCCTTCAGTTCTCCTGGATATTCTTTTTCTTCTTTTCCTCAGTTTTCTAAATTAAAAGGTCAGATCATCCTGAATTTTATGGAGAAAGAGTTTTCAGTTCATTGGTTATCTAGTTACTCTTTGGACATGAAACCCAGGAGAGAGACTTTGAGGAAACTAAAAATTTACACATTTACTGCATGGAGATGTTGTATGAATTGAATGTGAGTTCTAAGCAGACCATTTTAGAAACGGTCCCTGTCTAATGATATCTGCTAACCTTCTTATCGTTGCTTTATAGACAGCTTTGACACAGTGGTATACTTGTGCATGTCTAAGGCTTTTGTTGGGATGTTAAGTGAAGACTGACAGATTGGATGTGCCGTTAATCTTAGACTGGAGCAGGGATCCTATATTGCTGATGGCTCAAATGCTTGTAAACCGCATTAAAGATTGCTAGAATTTTTATCTTTTTTAATCTTGCTCTTGCATATATACAGTTTCAAATTCTAATACTTACATTTAAGACTGATTAAATGATTAAATGTTTACTAGCTGATTTGTCCAGAGCACCAGGAAGGTTTCCTTCTAAAGGTTTTTTTGCAAGCAATACTTACATCATTGGCAGGCAACTATTTCAATTAGAATCATCTTAACTATATAGTACTTTCATCTCAAATGATTCCAAAATGCTTTACAAACTGTCACAATTTATGCAGGACTTGCTTTATCTGCTGCTGAAGTGCAACTGCCCAGGGTGAAACACAGCAACTATTCAACATTGCACAAGGGCTTGGGACTGGAAATTAAGGATCTCTCTGTATTTGTAATTGCAGTGGGAAATTAGGTAGGCTGAATGTAATTACCTGAGCTGGAATTTGGCTAGGAGACTAAAGTTAACGCACCTACCTTTATGAAGGGTTCCATGGGATTGCTAATGACCAATCTGGGTAGGGCCTTCCATTTATGTCTCATCCAGAAGAAAACTCCTACAGGAATACAATGTCCCCAACAGTTCTCTTGTGCATAGCTATTGCACTCATATGAAGGAATGAACAGAGTTATTGTGTGATCATATGACAGTGTGACATAGGCTTGGGATTAGCAGTTACAAAGCTCACAAAATACATTATTCATTTAAAACTTATGTTTTCTTTTTTTTTTTTTTAAATTTTCTGTGTGAGCAGGGTTACTTAGGTACCATAAGAGATGTATAATGCAAGAATGATGGAACATTTGTGTATCTGTAAGGCCTTGTGTAAGAAAGACATGATATTTCTTACACTTTTGGCTGAGGGCTAGAAAAGATTAGGTTTACTTAATTGTCATCATTGTATCTCTTTTTATTATCAGTGTAGTATGTGAAGCTTTATATTAAAAACATTTTGTACACTGTGTTTCAGTTTGTATAATAGGCACCTATAGAGGCTTCCCAATCTAAAGTAGTAACTGGCATAATTATATTTGGCCAATAGTGATGAGGTACGAGCTAAAAAACCGTGAAACACAATATTATCCCTCTGTTGAATTAGCTATTTCAGTTATCTGTACTCTGAATATTTATCTCCAAATCATGCACTGCGCAGATTCATAGGTCTCAGTTTACTAATATGTGAGACTTAAGAGGAAGAAATGATGCAATACAAAATATGTTGTGTTTAACCTGCTTACAGGTTAGAGAAAATACCATGTTTACTTGTGTCTCCTCGGAAATTCAATGCAGATATAATGCTTAGATGTAGCTTCTTTGCTGTGATCCATGTCAATATGTACCCTCTGCTGTCTAGTTTTGTGATTAAGGCACTGGATGGACACTTAAGGTATGCAAGTTACATTCTCAACTGTACTGAATGTATAAACATTAATTGTATTGTGATTTGATTCACATTTGAAAAATGGAAAAATAATACTTACTTGTTGCAGAGGGAGGTCTTAACACCAAAATCTTTATTTTATTGGTAAGTCCTCTCCCATTCTATTATTTTACAGTCTTCCATAAAGGCAAGGAAGTCTGTTGATTTCATGAAATATATGCTAAAACAAGAACTGGACTTCACCCTCACAGTTTTATTTTTCTCTGCATCTCAGCATATGCCAAGAACAGTTGTAGGTTTCAAAAGGGTTATAAATTCATGCTGGAATTGATTATTTGCATATCTCTTTGAATGAGTTGTTGCTAATGAGACGACAGTTAAGCACTGCACAAGTAGATCAGGAAATGGTGGTAAGTTTCCTGAAATCTTGTAGATATGCTGGTATTAGAAAACTTTGTGGCACTTTCTCTAAACTCAGAAGCTCAATCTCCTGCACTTCTTGGTATGTTCTGTGCCTGACAGTAGAGCTGTATGACTCATGCAAAAACTGTAGCATGCAACTGTATGTACTTTTCAAGAAAGTGCAATGCTACTGTTTTGCAGAGGATTTTTTTAGTGATCATTGTTCTTTAAAATGCAAAGGGAGTTTTGGGAGGGCATAATGTTATTTGCCTGTAGTAGTGTTTATGAGCATATCTAGTTGAAGATGTCCCTGTTCATTGCAGGGGGGTTGGACTAGGTGAACTTTGAAGGTCCCTTCCAACCCAAACTGTTTTATGACTCTATGAAACCTATGGCTTTTAGACTTCCCTCCTCACTTCTACTCCGTTCCTTCAAAGATAGTTATTATTTTCATCAAGAACAGAACTGGGAACAGAACTGGGGACTAGAGGCCTATGGGCATTTTTATGGGATACCATGCTAAATAATACTATGAATTAAATGTTCCTTTTAAGTTCCAGACATGTAATCATACCTCAAGTATATATATAAATTTTCAAAGACAATATAGTCTGTAAATTACAAATAATTGCTGTCCTTTCTCTGAAGTTCACATAAAATGAATTGCACAGTAGAACCGATGTGTGTATTTTCAAAAGTTAAAACAAAATATGAGATAACAGCAAGTAAGAGTTTGAAAATAGAAAAGCTGAGTATAGAATCTTCATTATGTAACATAGATAGCACTAGAATAAATTAGTGGACTTTGGAAGGAATAAGCCATTAGACAACTCCTTAGTTGTACTGAAAAGAGCTAACAAATAGTTAGCTCATAATTCTGTTATTATTTTTTTTGCAATGTCATTTTATTGATGTGGTATTAATATAAAACACGACACATTTCTCTCATACATTTGCACAGTAGTAGTATATTGTAGAAATAATGTTCTCTAAGCACATACTAACCCTATGTGTTTAAAAGTGCTCTCTGCAAACAACGGTCATAAAAAATTCAGTTTATCCCTTAGATTTTTTAGCACTTTTCTTGGGCTGTTTGTACAGTCTGTACTGTGTTATCAAGTAAAGTATGTCACCAAATACATTGTACTTGAGATATCAGTGTTAGAAATTGTAACAGTTGTTTGAAATATGAAAATATATAGTGATCTGTTGCAAGCCAAAGTTTTAATTTCATGCCCAAGAATTCCTTTAATTTCATGCCCAAGATTCCTTTTTTTTTTCCTCACTTTTTATCTTGTCTGACCTCCTCACCTGTCATGGCTACCAAATATTGACTCCTTCATACATTATATGAATTGTATCATATCCTGTTTCAACTCTGGTAATGATTATCATTCCATGAGCACCAGAGATTGTCAATGTCTGTATTCTCTGGCATCAGTTGTTCTGGGGTCAAATATCAGAATTTTATTAACCTCTAGTTATTACAGATAATGTACTGTTCCAAGACCTTCTTTCTCACTTGTGGGAGGGAGGTGACATGAGATTTTGACCATTCACCATTAAAAACAGACTTTGAAAAAACTGCACTGTAGTACTGAGCAATCTAACATTTTGATGGTCTGCTTTTGTCTGGAGGGAAGAACAGGAGCACCTAATATCCAAGAGGAGCAATCAGATGGGTCAGCATCTTGGTGAACGTTATTGGGTTTGTAAAGAGACCAAAGAAGCAAAACTTGCTCTGGTCCTGATTCACTGTCAAACAGGGATTGTTTCAACTCTCCTGATTGAAGGACATAGGAAAAGCTTTCTGGTTTGATAGCTGGAGGAATGGAGACTAATAAGACTGTCTTCAGCTTGAACCTACAGATGAAAGCGTTCATGCTTAGGTACAGTATGAATTACTATCCTCGTTTTTATTATAGTACTACAGAACATGGCAGTAATATCTTTCCCCCCTGGCATGTAGAAGAAACAGTTCTTCCAAAGTCAGCGAATCTAACTCCTCCTGAAATAGTCATGTGTGACAGTTTCCTGATAGGGAATGAGGGGATAAACACTTCAAGCCTTGATGACTCATCTACCACAGATGATGTTCCTTCCAGGTACGAAGTAGCTGTCCTACACTTTTTCATGGTTCCTGACTTTTACTTTAGTCAGAGTCAGTATTTCTACTTACTTTTCCATACGTCATACATATAAACTGAGAGTGTTTTCCACTTTGACATCTAGAGTATTCTTGCCTTTTGTACTAGGAAAACTAAATTCTTAAGATGGTGTGCAAAGTGGTTCATATCAATTAATGATATGGACATGACTTTCTCTGCATTAATCCATAAACTGAATATGAAATATGTCAAGGTGCATTATGAAACCACGGAAATACAGCCTTTTGCTGTCACTGGAATGCGCCCATCAGAGCTGAAGCTGTAACAGTGGCTTTGCTGAAAAATGCCTCCATTCTTAATGTCTCCCGAAGATTTATCTATATTCTTATCAACCACTGCAGTAATACTGAGGAAGACTCAAAGCTAATGCAGCATGTGATAGAGTGATTCTATTTGCTTCAAGAACTCAGCAACTGCTCCTGGGATGATTGTGGATATGGGAACTTACTGCTTGGAGCATTCACATTACGAATATGTACATCACTCAAAAATAGGAAAAGGTACTACTTTCTGATCACTGAAGTTCTTCAGGTTTTGTAATCCACATATAAATTATTCTCATCCTTATATCCAATCCCTGAACAGTCTCTTTTTTAAATGTTTTGTTGTTGTTGTTGTTGTTTGGATTTTGTAGTAGAGTTGATCCATACACAGACAGAGGTAAAAGTACATTTAGAAGGTGTTTCTCAAAAAACTTGACTTGCTGATAGTTGCCTTTTTTTATCCTGGTGGGTTTGGTTCTGAGATTCTTTATAGGACATGCTGGTTTGTGCTTTTAGGTTGATATTCATAAAACTAAATTTTGGCTTATCCAAAACACAAGAATGTAGCTGCTTTCTCAGTGGTCATGCCCGTGACTTCAGTTGTGTTACCCACATTTGAAAGTACAAGAATGAGCAAATTAAAATGGGTTACCACTTTGATGTAGAACAAGTACAACTGCTGTACTGTTACTGTAGAAAATGAAAGTTCTGGAATGAATGAGCAGTACTAAAACCAAAACAGCTGCAGAAAAGCAGGGACTTTGGTATCCGAAAAAAGTTTTCTTTAGAATTACTATAATGTTCTTGTTGCATCTAAATATATACCAAAATCCAATGACAATTAGTTTGAATGGACTATTATATGAATGTTTTCTGTACTATATTACAAAGATAATATAGGTTATCTATGGATAATCTATCTATTAGATAATCTAATCTATATGTTAATCTATGGAAATAATAATAAGATATACCTCATTATTTAAATACTTTCTGAACTGCTGGTAAAATGGATATGGATACTATATGGATAAAAACACATAAAGACAGTGTGTCTGTATGCATGTTAGTTACTTCCTTAGAAGATATTTTTAGATACCTGTTTCCTGTTTTATGCAGAAAATGTCGGATTTCACACGTCTGTAGAGCTGATAGGATTCTGTGAAATTCTAATGAGGAAAAATAGCTACACTCAGTTTAAAGTATTTTCCATAGTTGTCCTTGTTTGTTTATAGGAGTTACTGTAAAATGTTATTCTGATTTGAAAAGTTCCAGTGAATATACTTTTACCATTATGTGGGAAAGTATATTTCTTTTCTGAGCATTACCACTTTTTTTAAAATGAGTGTTTAATAAAGAAGTCTCACTATTAATTCTTTAACAGTCCCATGTAAATAGTTTGCATGAAATGTTGCAATTTACATAAACTATTATTATATTTTCATTTTACACAGTTACTGCACTAGACTTTATGAGACCATTTATGATTTGAAGTTTGCCTTCTCTGAGGCTTCATTTAAATGGTGACATATGCTGTTCAGTAAACATGCAGCAGAAGTTGTTACAATCTTCTATGTCCCAGTGTTTAGTCTCTGATTGTGGCATCTCTTAGCTCTTTTCTTCTCCAGTAAATGATGTCATTACACACAGTAACAAATGACAAAAGTGTTTTGGAAGATTTCTTCTCATGAAGCTTAACCATGATTTGATATTACCAGGTAGGGAAATGCTCAATACTTTTTGTCTAACATTGCACTGCATTGTGGGCAATTACATGTGCAGATACTTTTAAGGACATTTGTCTTTTGTTTCATTGGACCCCTTTTCGGCATTCTCAGTTTGTTTCTAGAAGTTAACCCCTCCACACTGGCCTCAGAATTCTTACACTGAAGGCATCCAGAGTCTCCAGTGTAGAGCAGCTCTACTCAAAACCTGTTAGATTACTTTTTTTGTTTTTATTCCCAACCATCTCATGTCTTGTTTCTTGGCATTCTGCATTTCTTGCTGTCTTTATGTGACGGATCTGATTTGTGTGTGCTGCCTCACTTCTGTTCTTTATGTGTTGGGGCCATCATAATATACAATGTAGGTTTTAGACAGTGAAGGTTTGCATAAAAAGACATCTTAGATTACACCCTAAAGAGAACAACTGAAAGGAAAACTAATCTCTCTGTTTCATAAACAAGGAATTTCTGGCAAGGATTCTCTGTAGGGTAGGGAAATGAGAATAAAGTAATCTCTCAGGTTTCCAGTTAGCAAGATTTAATATGGTAGAGACCACCTGAGGTGCAAATACGATTGTACAGACAACCACAATATAGCATTGAAAAAGAGACAAACTATGCTCTTATTGATCTGTTTTACCTAGAATGCAGAGCTGATTTAACTGATTAACTGAAGTTCTGGTATCCTATTATATTATAGTCATAATATATTCAATGTTTAAAATTTAATTTCCTTAATATTTAAGGGTACAGGATACTTCTGAGTTTTTTTATTGAGAAAGGTGACAGAGTTGACATAAAAATTACTTTTTAAACAGCCCATTGAAATACATTTTTTAAAAAAGGTTTTCTTCAGTTTTTCATTATATGTTTAGTTTTGTTCAATGAAGATTTTCTAAACTGCCTTTTTCAAAATTTTAGAACAGTTTATTTTAATTGGAGTAGAGAGGACTCCAGGTGCATTTTTTGTTAATTAAAAAAATCTGGAAAAATTTCAGTAAGGAGAACAGATTTTTTTTTCCTGCTCCCTTTTGAAATGGAAGAACGGTTTTCTTCACTGGAAAAGATTTTAAAAAAATCTTTGAAGGAAATCTATTCATTATAAATATTTCAGTAAGTGCTTTAAAAGGCAAAATTGAGTCTAATCTTCTTAGTTATCTCAATATTGCCCATGAAAATAATCAAAGTAAGTACATCAACAGCTCTCTAACATCAGTTACTGGATTTCAGAATTCCATGAGGAACAGTGATTAGGATCAAACTATATGCTCATAAAGGAGGCCCTAGGAAAATTTTATAAACAAAAATCTAGAAAATAAATTTTACTATGAATGTTTGGATGGACATGACTACAATAAATGCAGTGGTCAAAACAGTTTCAGCCAAGAGGACCACTGGGTGTCAGTCATGTGCATTATCACTATGGTAAACTTCACGCAAGCCAAATGGCATGTCAGTGCACCAAAGTACATAACTGAGATTAGCCAAAATACAGTTCTACATAATTCCATTTAGAACACCACTTTAGAGCAAAATTCAATGTTGATTACCATCAAGGGATTAGTGGCATTAATTTTTCGAAGAATTATAAAAAAATCTGGATGCAAAATCAGAAGGCCATTCCCCCTAACTGTGTGGAAATCAAAATGGATGAAATCACTAAACTGGAACTGAATAGTAATATTTTTATCACTAGCTATGGTGTTTGTCAAAATAAAATATATTATTCAGTAAAATCCAGTATATATTTCCATGTTTCTTTAATGAAGCAACAAAAGATTTTTAAATTTCCAATTAATTTAATTTTAAAAAAGTCGCAATTATCCCATGAATCTCTTTATTTGCATCTTTCTGTCAGTTCAGAGACACTGTAGTCGTATGGAAGGTGTGTAGGTAATAAATATTGTGTTCAATATTACTCTTTATTTTTTTGATACCTTTCTTACTTTAATTTTAACAGCTCTACAAATGAAATAACATTTGGGTTTGCATTAGCATGTGAATAAGGAGGTTTATTATTTATTTGCTTCATCTACTTTACATAGTGCCATTAACGCAAAAATATTAGTCTTTGTAATGACAAAAAGAAAGTGTGTATCTAATGACCTTACTGTGAGTAATTAGCCTTTTCCCATAGTTTTGCAGAATTGTCCGTCTCTAAATATATAAGACAATTGAGAACCTTTAGAAGCATTTAACTGGTCATAAGGAAGTAAATAAATGGACATTCCAATGCAGTTGCATTTTTTCCAGAATAGATTTGCAAGTGAAGTTTTCTCTCATAATATGCTCTAAAAATATTGACAGGTATATATAATCAAACTGCGATGATATCGAAGAAAAGTTAATGATGCAATAATAAGCAAATAAGTTTGTGTTTAACAGTCTAAAACTATGTTATGCAGAAACCAATAATGAAATCATAAACTCTTTTTTCTTTTCAGACAAAACATGTAAGCTTAAGGTACGGAAAAGGATGTAGGATAGAGAAGTTCTTTATTCTATGTAATTTCAAAATCTTTTTGATACTTATATCAACTTTAATCTGAGTTTTTACTGAATTGCATTCCATTATATTTATAGATTGACTTTATTCCAAACAAGTAGCTTTTGCTTTTCCTGAAATACAAACTTTCTGTGTCAAAAAGTCTGCTACAATGAACCTAAATTCAGCGGTAAAGTTTTAGAGTACCTAACAGACTTTTAAGAAAGATTTTATATTTCTTGTTTCCACATTATTCTCAATGAACACAAATATTAGTTTTAAAGCAAATGTATTTTCAATACAAATTTAAGCATCTGTTGTGATATAGAGGCATTTTGCTACCACTGCATATCTCTAAAGAATTTGCTTTTTATATTTTCTGGGCTTTAAATGATAGATGTTGTCTTCCATTAGCATTCAGAACCAGTGGATCTGATGAGATCCTTTTCAGCCCATCCCTGATTTACTGTATATCCACCACTGGTGGAGTCAGTGACCCCTAATACCTGATGGCATCATGCATCTGCTTCCAGTTCCATACTTTGATACCAATCTGTTTCCATGACTTCAAGAAAGAAAATGACTGTGATTTAAGGGACATATCCACGTTGCTGTCAGCAAATCAGTACTGAGCCCTAACACAGTGGTGACACCAGATGTCATGAAGATCTGTTTTCATCAGTTCATTTTCTTTATCTTCTTACACACTGCAAATTCTTTAGTGTGCTTCTCAATACAATGTTACATTTTTTTTTCAGGAGGTACTGGAGAGAACTTGACATTGATCTCATGTTGGTTTGAGATTTAGGAACTTTCCAGCCTCCCGCATGTCCCTTGAATTTGCCCATGCATAAGGTATACATGCTTAACATATATAAGCAGTGCTGAATTATGGTTTGTAACATGAACACAGAAAATACATGGTTGATTTCTAAAGATCTTGAATATTGCTTTTCTCTTTCTGAACATTTGTGATCGTGACTGATCACAAAATTGAAGTAGAGGAAAACCTTGCACTAGGAGAAGCTCTCCTGTCCTTGATTTTTTCAATAAGAAAATTGTATTAGTCTCTTATACTCAACAAAATTAGTTAATTGTCAAGCAGCACTATTAAGGTACATTTCTGTTCAGCAGAGCAGGAACAAACATTTCAAACTTTTGATAAACGTGAGAGAGATACTTAACTCTTTATGTTCTGAAAGACAACTAGTTTTTATGGTTCAAAAATTTTTAAAATGTATTTATTCACAGTCCTGATACTGGAGCACATGTAAAAAGGTCTGGACCTTCATTAAAACCATTAGAAGAAGAATTATAAAACCCCCACTTCTTGACTTTCAAAGAGGTTGCACTCCACAAAGCAACAATTTTCTCCCAATAATCAGGGTTTCTTGACTGCAGATAAGACTAAAAACACTGAATCAGTTATGATGTCTGTTCAAATCTTTCTTTAACACTAGTCAATTTTATACACTGCTATTTAGCCAAACAATTTAAAACACTGCTCTTTAGCCAGAGCCATTGTGGTTCTTTTACAGGTGTTTTGATCACAAGTTGAGTCCCCAAAATTCTGTCAGTAGTATTATAGCAGGTTGTCATAAAGTAGACTGCACATGTGCTGTTGATTCTCTGCTTTACAGTTTAGAAGGCAGACACCTTCATGGGAAAGAGACCAACTAGATACTATTTTTTTTTCCTTTCACATCTGAAAAAATCAGTGTCACTGCATTATTCCCTTACTTCATTTCCAGGGCTCTAAAGAAGGTTTAGGTGGGTAAACTTAAATATTCCTAGTCCTTCTAATTTTTGCATCCTTCAATTTTTTTTGATCTTCTGCAACAGTACAATAAGGGATAAAGGGCACATCAACATAAAATAATCTTAGAGCATTCAGATCTTATTCTACAACCACAGTCTCTTTTTAGTATCAGTACAATGTAGTTCATGTGCCAAAAATAACTTTGGAGAGGTCAAGGATATTCCATACATGGAAAATACTGTATATGAAAGAACAAAAATATTTTTCAGCTTTGGCTGACTTGAAGAATTATGAACAAAAATGTATTATATACTATTTATTTTGGAATACCTGTAGTGTAAATCAGACAGGTCTGTGCTTATATTTGCTGATGTTGTTGTAGTAGCTTTATTATTTTGCTAGCATTTTTAAAAATAATTATCTTAGCAGTATTTATTATTTGTTTAAATTGCCATACACAGAAATTTTTTCCCAGACATTTAATGCCTATCTGGTTTTACTCTCTATATTGATTCTCCAGTTGAGTCCTTATAAGAATTGAACTTGTTCTTTCCAAAACTGTTGGAACTGCCGTTTGGAGTGCTGTGTTGTCAGAGAAAGGCTGCTTGTAGTTATTGTTACTTTAGTTTGCAGATAGGAAATATGCAATTTGCCAGAAAACATTTTACACCATATTCCTACTGAAAGAGTAGCTAATTTGTTCCAAACGATCTCCAGCAAATTATTCAAAAATATGATCTCTCACCTCTCTCTGTCAGCCTGTGCATTTTCTAAAATTCTTCCCAAATATAATAAAGTAAAAATTCATGCTACAAATATAAAAAAATATTGTCTTGCAGAGAAGGAGTTCATTTCAGTAACTCTGGGCTATGTATTTGTTTTCCTTTGGCAGTGGATGCAGGGAAAGACCTGTTCAGCTCAGAGCCCATCAAAATCTGTATTAGATCAGTATATATCAACAATGTTGTCCCCTCACTCATGTTGGATCTTGTTCAAGCAAGGCTCAGCTGTTTCCACTGCGCACCTTAAAAGGGTTGCAGTTCTAGAGATTTATCAAATGCATAAATTACCAACTGTCAAATGCTGGGGGCAGCAGCAACAGAAAATCCCAAGTAAAGAGAGTGAATCGGTGATTATATGTTGTAGCTTCTGTGACATGTAGAGGCCAAACTATTTGCTAATAAGCATTAGTTGCATTGATCAATCCTCAGATAGGATCTCCAACACCTTATGCTTGCTTTACAGTAACTTTCTTTTCCATAGCTGGGGGAGTTGTGAACTACATTACAACAGATTTGTGACATGTGGTATCACTGTGCTCTCTATGTCCTGGGAAGTGACACAGATGATGTGTAACAGATGCTACTGGAGAAACGTTGCTAAACTGTACTGGGGAAGCTCTGTGGAGTGGGAGGGACAGATGCACATGAACACCGTAATTTTAAGATAAATTATTTCTTCTTTTGCTGTTCGGGTTATGAACAGGATGCTACCTACAAAATAAACAGTCATTTCTGCCTGGAGAAACCAATTTCATTCCTCACAACATCAAATTTAAGTAGTATAACCAATTAATACAGACCCTTTAATAATTAGTTTATTGTGCTGATGCACTTGATTGTCAAAATCAATTGTTCTTTCAAATAAAACTCTGGTGTCAGAGGGATGATTCAAAATGAGTCTTTGCCCTGTAAACCACAGGGATTTATATCATGTTTATAGGTATACCATTATCTAGACAAAATCATTGATCCTACGATTTGCCTCTGCAATTCTTTACAAACATTTGCTACACAAACATGAAATAATGAAATTATTTTTGGATCACTTGCAACACAAAGTGATTGGTATTGGTGTACTTAAAAGGATAGAAGGGTAACATGGAAACACATTTTCACTGTGCTGCAGACACCAAGTATCCCTTGCTTGTCTGTAACAGTCATGGCTACGTTAGTGGAGATCTCTGTTTGCAGCCTAAAAGGACTGAAATTCAGTTATTCAAGAACTTCTGCATGGCCTGAGCTAGTGGACTGATAATTCATTGTTGTATTGCATAGTGTTGCATCTGCTTTCCTATTGGCTAGTTCAGCAGTCGTTGTGCTAACAATTTGTTGAAAGTTTTGGGGGAGGCTTTTGGTATTTTTATTTTATCTTGCTTCCATATATTTTATTATCTCAGTATGACTTTGCATTATGGCATACACAACTGCGATTCAAAGTGTTCAGCAAACACACACAAAAGTATTGCTGTTCCAGGCAAAGAGAGACACTTCCGTAGCTGCTGTGCTGAATCAAGACAACATAAAAACAAAAGCTTGTATGTGCTGAAGCAGGTGGAAATTTCCTCTAGCCTGGTGTTCTACCTCTGATACCAGATGTCCAGGTAAAGCATAACAGAGCAACCACGTTGTGATACTTCTTCAGATTAATCACCCAGCTTTCCAGTCTCTTGAGCTCCAATTTTTTATTATTATTATTTTATTTTATTATTTTATTATTATTTAATAAACTCCAGTGGATATTTCCTCCTGGAAATTCTGTGTCCCTTTTAAATGTCTGTAAGTTTTTGATATTCACAAGAATCCATACATCTGAGCTACACGTGGTGCAAAGAAATATCTCTTTTCATCTGTTTTTAATACAGCATTTGCTAGTTTAATTTGATTTCTCTGCTTTGTGACTCAAGTTTCATTTAACATAAGAGCCTTCAATTATACTTTTTCTTCCACTGAAGAAAATAACTTTATTTGAATGTAGAAATATAGACAATTTCTTCCCATATTTCAGATGTTATTTCCAGAATGTGTGGAGAAATCAAACAAATACATTCTGGCATACTGAGTTTGGTCAGCTTGACTACTCTTCTCTTTCATAAAGATAGAATGCCCTTTAAGACTTTTTTCCTTGCTTACATTCTGGGAAATCCTTTGTAGAAATATCAGTGAGTGACAGTCAGGTATGTAAACGATGTATGCTTTTTACTTTCTGAACCTCATCTCATTGTTCAGAGGAGTAAATTAGAGAAAAAGAACCATTTCACTTTATCCAACTCAGCTGACATAAGCTGTGTGGTAAGACAATTTTTGGGACTGGGCAACTGGTATAACTAGTCATATATACATAGCCACTGTATCTTATAAAGTTGTTAAAGGTAATTTTCTTTTCTTTAGTATGTTATTATTCTTTGTTAAAATGTCTGGACCATTTTAAATTACATGAAATAGCCTAATTTCACTTGCTTTGTACTCAGGCGTTTATATGGGTGAAAATTACTATATTGATGTTTGTTTTCTACAAGCAAATTTTTCTGTCATTTTCCCATGTTCCTTATGTATGTGAAAGTACTACGATGTTGAAAACTTCACTTGTTTGCAGGTATCGAATGTTAGCATATAAATATCAAGCATTGCATATTTGTTAATGAAGGCATCCACATGAAAAACAGGTTTTACCTCTATCCAAAGATTAATAAAAGAGATAATCACATCTTCTTCACTAGATTCTACATCTTTATTATTTCAAAATTTCTCAAAAAACATAGCATTTTAATATTGTAATGATGTAGAGAGTGACAGTTCTGTACAGGAAGAATTTTCAGATTTAGTTGCATAAGCACAGCAAGCTTCTAGCCAAAGTTTTCAGAAATTGCATATAAATACAGATACAAAAGTGGATATATCTTGATTAAGACATTGCATACAAGAATGACTAAAATCATCGTTAACATGCTAACTGTCATGGGAACTCCCAAAATTCGAGTACTTCCAAGAGATGGCCAGGAACTTGTTCAGGCATGCTGCAATTTCCCTTGGCTAGTTTTGTCTTTAAAAGGTGAGGCCCTAAATGACCTACTTGAGAACAGATTCTGAAAACATGTGGATTCTTCAGCATTATGGACTGTGACCCAGAGAACTTAGACTTCATTAGTCTCTTAATTCACAGGATTTTATTTAGAGACACAGGAGATGCTAAAGCAAGGTTTGAATTTTCCAAAAGTTCCCTCGGTCTCCAGGGCACTGGGCAGATGAGATGCACCCGCGGGTGCTGAGGGAGCTGGCTGAGGTCATTGCTAGTCGCCTCTCCATCGTCTTTCCCAAGTCTTGGGAAAGGGGAGAGGTGCCTGAGGATTGGAGGAAAGCAAATGTCACTCCAGTCTTCAAAAAGGGCAAGAAGGAGGACGCGGGTAATTATAGACCGGTCAGCCTCACCTCCGTCCCTGGGAAAGTAACGGAATGGCTTGTCCTTGGTGCCATCTCAAGGCATATCAAGGATAAGAGGGTTAGTAGGGGCAGTCAGCATGGCTTTACCAAGGGTAAGTCGTGCTTAACCAACCTCATAGCCTTTTATGAGAATGTAACAAGGTGGATGGACGATGGCAGAGTGGTGGATGTGGTCTACCTTGACTTCAGCAAAGCCTTTGACACAGTCTCCCATAGCATCCTAGTTGCTAAGTTGAGGAGGTGTGGTCTGAACAATAGAGTAGTGAGGTGGATTGCAAACTGGCTTAAGGAGAGAAGCCAGAGAGTGGTAGTCAATGGTGCGGAGTCTAGATGGAGGCCAGTATCTAGTGGAGTGCCTCAGGGGTCAGTACTGGGGCCAATATTATTCAATATATTCATTAACGATTTAGACGAGGGAATTGAGTGTACTATCAGCAAGTTTGCTGATGACACTAAGCTGGGAGGAGTGGCTGACACGCCAGAAGGCTGTGCTGCCATCCAGCGGGACCTGGACAGGCTGGAGAGTTGGGTGGGAAATAACCTGATGAAATTTAAATGAAATTTAACAAAGGAAAGTGTAGAGTCCTGCATCTGGGCAGGAACAACCCCAGGTTCCAGTATAGGCTGGGGAATGACCTATTAGAAAGCAGTGTAGGGGAAAGGGACCTGGGGGTCCTGGTGGACAACAGGATGACCATGAGCCAGCACTGTGCCCTTGTGGCCAGGAAGGCCAATGGCATCCTGGAGTGTATTAGAAGGGGTGTGGTTAGTAGATGGAGAGAGGTCCTCCTTCCCCTCTACTGTGCCCTGGTGAGACTCCATCTGGAGTATTGTGTCCAGTTCTGGGCCCCTCAGTTCCAGAAGGACAGGGAACTGCTGGAGAGGGTCCAGCGTAGGGCAACAAAGATGATTAAGGGAGTGGAGCATCTTCCTTATGAAGAAAGGCTGAGGGAGCTGGGTCTCTTTAGTTTGGAGAAGAGGAGACTAAGGGGGGACCTTATTAATGTCTATAAGTATATAAAAGGTGAGTGCCATGAAGATGGAGCCAGGCTCTTCTTGGTGGCAAACAATGATAGGACAAGGGGTAATGGGATCAAGCTGGAACACAAGAGGTTCCACTTAAATTTAAGAAGAAACTTCTCCTCAGTGAGGGTGACAGAACACTGGAACAGGCTGCCCAGGGGTGTTGTGGAGTCTCCTTTCCTGAAGACATTCAAGACCCACCTGGACATGTTCCTGTGTGACCTCATCTAGGCCCTCCTGCTCTGGCAGGTGAATTGGACTAGGTGATCTTCTGAGGTCCCTTCCAATCCCAAACATACTATGTGATAAGGAAGGATTTTTTTACAATGAGGCTGGTAAAATATTGTATCTGGTTGCCCAGAGAGGTGGTAGATGCCCCATCCCTGGAAACATTCAAGGTCAGGCTGGACAGGGCTCTGAGCAGCCTAATCTAGTTGAAGACGTCCCTACTCATTGCAGGGGGGCTGGACTATGAGCTTTGAAATTGCCCTCCAACCTAAACTAGTCTATGATTCTGTATGTAAAATTAGTAAGTTTCAAGCTTCCTCTTTAGGGTTTTCTTGGTGCATCTCTCCTCTCTACTTGGAGGCACTGTCATCAGTAGCCATGATGTTTTAAAAATGTGTTTTAAAGATATAAATTTAAAATGTATTTGAAGTAATATTTTGAAATGTGGAAATTGTCCATCTTGGTTTATAGTTATGAAATTAAAAGAAATTCTGAATGTCAAGAGTCTCTGAAATTTCAATATTCAACTAAGTCTATGGGTAAAAGTCTACCTGGGTTCTCCTTGCCCAAGTACTTTTTAATGGAAAAATAATGAAAATTAAAATACTATTCCTTGTCAAAATTCAGATTAAAACTAAATGAAATCAGATGGTGTCTTTGTAATCTAAAAAAAAATCTTAGAAAATTATGTGACTGTTGCAAGTTTATGCCTTATAATCCAAAGCAGTTCAGTCAAAATCAAATTTAAATGAATGGAAATGTTTCTTGTTACAGAAGCATACATTTCAAACAACTTCTGCTTCACCTAGTAGCAAACAGAGAGTAAAAAGTTATATGAGTCTTTAAAATAATGTTAATCAAATTGGAAATATAAAAATTATTAAAAAAGTACATGAGTATTGCATTGTCTCAGTCTTACAAATAAGTTGGAAAACGAGAGTTTGGGAAAGTAAAATGTGGGTTAAGAATTTGATTTATTCTCTGGCAATTAAGATAATTTCTGTGCAGAAATGTCTTACGTAATAAGGTAGAGGATGTGTCCTTTCAACATTTTCTACTGTAATTATTTACAACGTAATTTTCTGTACAAATTAATTTTTAATAACATTTACTTCATTAAAAATATATTCAGCAAAATACTAGACACTTGAAATTCATTTGCAGTTTTTCCATTTGTTCAGCTAAGACCATAATCTTGTCATCAATATTTTTCAGATGTTCATAAGTGAATGAATGAGTCAAGGGAATTGTGGAAATGACTTAAAATTTTATTTTTTAGAAGGTGATTTTACAGTAAGTGTAATTAGTTATCTTTCTCTTTAGACTACTCTGGATCAACTCATGAAAGAAAATCTGTGGTTAGCTCAAGAATATCAAATCATTCAGAACTACTACTTAAACATTAAAGAAGACCTCATCGAACTCTATGGCAAGAAAATCAGGGTGGAAACTGCTGTTAGAGATCATCAGCAGGTAAAGTGCTAGTATTTCTTATTCAATTCATTTATCTCATCTCTAAAATTAATTTAATCAATGCAACTAGTTAATAAAAATAGAATAATTGCTAGTAATACTGATCGCCTGTATTCTTATTTTCTTCTTGCCTATTTCACACTTTTTGTAGTTTTTTTCTTTACTTGCTTTCTGCTATTTCTTTTTATTTTATTTTTAAAGAGCAGTTCATGTAAGGTATTCAAATTCATTATCATATATTCAGTTTTTGCACCTGAAATGTATTTATTTTTATACATATGTTCTGCATATAAATATATTATGTAATAATTAAAATGCACCTTGTATTCTTCATAAACACTTTTTCCTGGAAATTGTGAGTTTTATGACAGCTACAATCAGATTCTGTAAACCTTTAATTTAGAAAAAACTCAAATGAAATAAAAGGTAAAATATAGTTTGAAGAACTTCCATGATGGCAGTATAATGGCCAGGTGTAAAGTTTTACTGACTAATTAGTTACATTTAAAAGGACAGAGGTTCTGATTTTGTTTTTGTTTTTTAATATAACAATGAAACCTATGGAACCTGAGTCAAGTGATGCTGTAAAACTTTGTTTTGGAAATATAATGTAATTCTTTGTATTTATATATAGCTTTCAAAATAGAAGCCTATCAATACCATCTATAATCAATTCAGAGATACTCTTCAGACATGTTAGTCAGGTTATTCCTTGCTGACCTCACCTGCCTATATTTCTGAAAATGAATATGCATTTAAGTCATCATGCTCACTGATCTTAAGTTCAGATCAACATTTTCAGGTAAGAATCTATTAACTCAGGTCATTTATGCAGAAAGCAGGTCCTGATATATATATATTTTAGTCCATTTTGTAAAAGTACAGTGTCAAAGTGTGAAATTCAGATTATTTGTCAGTACTTTACTCTTATCAATCCGTTTTATGTCTTATACCCATATCTTCATCCATTGCTCATTTCCTAATATACTACCTCAGTTAATCTCTTATTTTAAAATTCAGTGTATTCAGTTTGTTCCGGACAAATGCAAATAAGAAAATCCTATCCAAGATATTCTTGCTAACTACATAGCCCTTCTACATTTCAAGAATAAAACTGGGTTTAAGTCATATATTCTTAGGGATAGACAGATCTGGAGAACAAGTTGGAGATTTAAAACATAAAAAGCAGAAGAACTCAGTGCCTATCTTTCCTTACCAAGTGAGTGTAAATTTTTTTCTGTCGATATAATAGCAGAGATAATGCTATCAGTATGGAAATGATTTCTTAAAAGGACTGGATTCTAGAAGGAATTTAAAGTATTTTTTTTCTGAATGCAGAATCAGGGAATACTCTCTCCAAGTCTCTCTCCAGAAAAATTTATCGATGTTATGTTATCGTCTGGAGCTTTTGCTTGTTTGGATATGAGAATATGTGTCTTCTACATTCTCAGAATATAATAGTTCTTGGTAATATTTGATTTCCCACTCAACAGTATACCTCTTCTGGACATAGTATGGATGATATTATCATGCATCTCGATGTAGTCTGGAAGCAAAGAAAATTGCAAATGAGTTAGCATATATTATTGCTTTTTTCATTCTCAATTTGAGTACAATAAAATAAACAGAGTAAAATACAGCAAACTAGCAATGCATTACCAACAGGATTTGGTTTCATTAGCGGTGCTATATAATCATTTGTTTGGCTTTTTAAAATCTTGTTTATGAAGTAAATGGTTATGAGTATATTGCATTACAACACATATACCTAGCTTGTGTTAGAAATTAGTGATGACAATGTTTAGAATTTCTGACAGTCCTCTGTGCCGTTCAGCTGTGGTACGTGTATGAAGATGAGAAATTCTCTTCACAATATCAATATGAGGATTACAGAGACAACCAATCCAATTTGCTTTTTGATAATTCTTCACTTTGTTAAACAAATAACTAGTTCAACTATTAAAACAAAATATTTCTACCATTATCACATAAATAAAGTAATTAGAAATTATGACAAAAGGAGAAAATGTTGATTACATACAGCTCTTACAAAAAGAAGCTGTATTTTCTTCTTAGGGTTTTGCTAATAAGCAAATTACAACTGCAACAGAAAATCAATTCTGGAGGAGTGTCAAAGTAATGATTTTTTGTGTGCTATATATATGCATTACAGTGACATGAACATTCAAAAGAATGTTCATCCTTTCCTAAATCCTGAGAACAGTCTTCCCTATATGTATAATTACTCAAAATCAGAAGAGAATTTTTACAAATACTAATGCAAAAGGCAAATTGCTATTTTTATTTTATTTCTGTATAATTTTAACTGGATATAGTAACTGCCCTGACTAATTAAGTAGGTTTGCCTTGAGCTCCTAAGTAGCTGCTTTGCTGAACTCCAGAAAAGGCTCCATCTCAACAATGGGTGAAATAGTGCTTGGGTATGATGAAGTGCTTTGTCATGACTGTGTAAGCTTGTTTGCACTGAGGAAGGTGCACTTATCGAGTGGAGGGGATATGCATTGCTGGATAGAGGGTCCATGCCCATAAAAAGCATAATACCTTATTCCATGTGTGGAATATAAAGGCATGCTCTTGGGAGGAGATGAATGTTTTCTTCCTATTTCTCTACAGAGAAGGTGGATGAGAAGAGGGTTTCTTCTCCCACTGACATTTTCTCAATGTTGGTAACTTTTCTTATCTGTATTTAAGGAGACCCCAGCATGCTATAGCAGATAGTAGCCCGGTGGATAACACACGTGCATCCTTGCTTTTATAAATTCCTGGGATTAATGCAAAGTTACTCTACGGCATTGGTAGAATGATGCTTTTGTGTGTGTGTAATTCTGCTTCTGCTTTTGTCTTCTAAACTCTGTCCCATTATTTATCATAAAATCTTCATTCTAACCAATCTCATGAGACTTTATGGTTTTGTTAAGTTTCTGAAATCAAAAAGACAGGTGAGGATCTCAGCTTTAACTAAGAAGAGCTGAAGTTTCTAGAGTTCTTTTTTATGTAAGAAGTTTCAAGAAATGATTCCAGGATCACTCTCAAGGATCAAAATGCAGAGACTTAAAAAAAGTCCCAGGAGACTCTGTGGAGAAGAGTGAGAATTATCCTGAAGAACAGAGAGGAAAAGGGCGGAAGCAGGGAGGATGGGGTGGTGTATTATGAACATGAGAAAGAAGCTTTGTAGAAGAAAGGAGAAATATGTGTAGGGAAGAGTGAATGCCAAATGAAGTATTATAAGATGTACAGGGAAGGCAAAAACTTAATAAATTAAAAAATGACAGATATGTGTTCTCAGAATTGTCTCAGATTGTCGATAGTGTCCTACTGAAGGGAAGAGCTTAGATGAAGTGATCTGAATAGAGTATAAAGTTTCAGTGAAGTAGAAAGGAATACATATGACAAATGCAAGGAGTAATGATTCACTGTTTTCATGAAAAATTTTCAAAAACCGAAAAGCTACAGTAAGTTTTTATTACTTTTATAGTGTCCATGTTACATAAAAAGTCTTATTTCTTTGTTTCTGGTATAAATCAGAAGACCTTGGTTCTTAAAGACAAGCATTTCAGAAATGCATTGTGGACATATATAGGCCCAACGTAACACATGTGAGAAACGTTTTTTGACTCCATTCCTATTTGCAGCACTGAGGTGCAGTTTTTCAGTATTACTTTTCTCTGCACGAATGTTTGGAGCCACCAAACATTTGGAGCCACCAAACATTTGGAGCCAGGTTTTGTGTTATCAAAAACAAGCAAATTAAGCTCAAAGGGTGATTTTCACCCTGGTGTGTCTGAATGCAGGTATTTCAAAAATTCTGAGCTACCATTATGTTTCTTTGACTTAATTTTTATATCACATTCAAGCATTTGATTGTTTCTAAACCATATTCTTATTCCGTGCCAAAGACTTTAGAATCTGCTAATGTTAATTTGTAATCCTGTCTCTTGACAGTATTTTGTAGAGATTTCAGATGACTGTAAAGATGTCATAGTTATATGACTTTGAGATAACGTTTTGCTTACATAATTAATTTTATATATTTTTAAGTATTTTATTTTTTGATAGTTGCTGGCCAGAACATAAATATATAATATTTACTTTCACTAACAACAAAAAATATATTTCTGTCTGCAAAGATTCTTTATTACATATGTAATCAGTACCATGAAGCATTTGCATTTATCCTAGTGTTTAATTTGATCAAATACCAAAGTGATCAAATATCACTCTGGGCAAGAAAAATATTCCTCTATAGTTCTTTATCTTGAGATACTTTTTTTCTGAATAGTTTACTCTCCTTGAGAAAAACACTTCCCTCTGCAAATACATTCTTGAATTTTTTTTGCTTATATATATCTTCAAATGATCAATGACATGTCTGTCATGTTGGGTATGCTAGCTTCATCATAACATGAATGACACATTTCCATCTTTTCTAGATGACATGGGAATTAATTGTGGTGGATCTAGACATTGTCTTTAAATGCATTCTATCTAGTACTTAATATTTTCCCTAAACATTTGCCTTTGAAGGTAGGTTTGTTTGGGTTTTTTTTAATAATGTTGATAGATTATCAGTTTTTACATGTGTATTTTGGTGTAGCAAAATTTTGTGTGTGAAAGATTTGTAGGTTGGTCTCTATGTGGTAGACCTACAGGAAAAACATCTTGCCTAATACAGCTTCTGCCCTGCAAATACGTAACACAAGTTTCTTCTGGAAATCTCTATGGGCTAGTATATTAGCACCAGGAATGCAATCATGCTTTAGAAAGAAATCTAATTATTTACTATATATTTATTTTTTTTGTACTGAACAATCTTAGAATATCTATTCCATGAGCAAAATTTGATACCTGTGATGATACTAACAGATGCTGGCATTTGTTCTCATGATGAAATTAAAGTTGATTCCTGAATATAGATGTATGTGATGTGATTATATCTTAAGAACCTATTTATTTGAATCTGTCCTTAACACTGCAACTGGAACAGTTTTACAAAACTTTGATAATTGTTTTTGTAGACAGAACTTTTATTTTAAAATAGTCTCCATGCAAACTATAATTGCTTTGAAATAGAAGTAAAATATTCATTCTCATATTCACAATATGCTGCTATCTTCAGGTGCCCACATTATAGTAAGAGTTGTGGGGGGGAGGATCTATTGATTTCTGTTTCTTTTTTTTACTTTTTGGATAACTGACATATTATTGCAGTAAAACATATGTAGGGTCAATTCATGCTGAATAGTTATTAGAGACCATGATAACAAAAGTCATTACACTGCAGTTCAGTTTTGACAGTAAAATTTCTGCAACATTATCACAAATCCTCATGCATTAGTGCAATGATCCTTACTATAGTTTCATATTAGAATCAAAAGACTGCTGTAGCATACTTGATAGAAAAAGTCATGCAAGTCAAGTGAAGTTCTTTTATGCTTTTATGGATAACATATTTTCATGTCTTTCTCATGCATGTATCTGACTCTGAGCTTTTCTGCCTTTAGTATATTATTCATCTGGGACATAATTGTTTCAAAAACAGTGTCCCTGGTGTTTAGAAAGACCAAATAAAATATAAAGTAACACTGACAAGGGGCATGTGTCAGTTTAGGCAATTAATTCCTTCTGATTTTGTATTTCTTATTTATTGACCTAGCTGAAAAAAAAAAAATCTGTTCTCACATAAACAAAAAATAATTTGTTTCTCTAAGCTGTGGTTTTTGCTTAGTCAGTTCACTTATCTGGAGATTTTGGATTGCTTCCTGTCTTCACAAGACTAATAGTAAAAGCACAGATAAGAATACGACAAAAAAATGACTCCTCATCCCCATTTCCTTGCAAATCCTAAATGAAAATTAAAACTGCCAAGGATTCAGTGTGACAGAAATGAAAATTGCCATATAAGAAATTTTATTTGTTATTAAATTAAATTTTAACTGGATTTCAGAGCTGTTTTGATTAGGAATAGAAATGGGTAATGGAGCCAACATTTGCTTTTTGCTGGTAGACCAAGACTAGACAGTAGCTAGTAAGCAAAAATGTGTCATTTACTGTATTTTCAGCTGATGTTCTTTCTACCTTTAGACTTTTGAAACTATGGTAGGTTGACAGAATAGCGAGTGTCATATGAAAACTGAGGAAAAAATGTATCTTCATTAAGCTTTTTATTATGCAAATTTACTAAACTTTCTTTGAGCTAATTATACTTAAACAATGTAAACATCAAGTTAATGTTATAATTAAATTTGAATCAATAACTCAGTAAGTTCAAATAACTCAATCCAAAAATTAATACAACAGGCAACAAGAAGCCAAATCAAATTATTAGTCTGATAGCAAAAGGAAGTTATTGAGATAATTTATAGAGAAGTCAGTCTACTTTCCATATGCCATGTCAGTGACTAACCGAGTTACAGTTCTGTTGCATAGGATGGAGGCAGCCACAGAACACAATGATGTCTGTAGGACTTCAGGGTTAGTAAAATCCTACTGTCACCCAAAAGAAGGGGTCCCATTAGAGGAAGTGAAATATCTTCTTGGTTTTTGTCTGTGGGTTTTTGTTCGTGGCCTCTGTGTGATTGGTTTGTTTGTTTGGTTGGTTTGGTTTTGTTTTTTTCTAAAAGAAATCTAGAAATTTGATAACTCATGTAGGCATTTATTTTTTAAATTGAGTGTTATCTAATACCTGGAGAGAAAAGACAAAGAAAAACTGTATTTTTTCTCCTGCATATTCTTAGATGTTTTCAGGATACTTTCCACCCTGTCTGCCTCAGTGCCACCTGTGGTATCAGGACAAACAAGATGGATCAGAATATTCCAAGTAGCTGTAATAGCTCAGATTTCTTACAGCAGACAGTCTCTAAATAAGGGGTCATGGATGGCAATGCCATTATGCACAGACCTTGATTTCACAAAGCCAGCAAGTTTGACTGTAGATAAAATATTCCTCCATAAACAGGAGTTGATGCTAAGGAGGTTGTCATGTCAACTTTTCAGTTTAAAGGTATTAGGCAGTAAACAAAAATTATCTTTTATAAAACATCAAATAATTTAATCAGTAGAGGGCTTTTTCATGTGTTGGATTGCAGCCTGTCAATAGCTTCACTTAGAGACAAAAGATCAAAGAAACTTGTGTGAGCTCAGTTTTTCCACTAGCAGCTTCTTAACTTAAAGCATAAGCTTCTTTTTCATCATTTCCTAATAGATCCTACCTTTAATTAACAATTTGCCCGCCTCATCTGTGTGCTTCTTCCACATGACAGGGTGAAGAGAATGGGAAAACAGGGGTAGCACCTCCGTTTTACTAACTGAAGTAGAAAGAAGTGGACATAGTTAGCACTCCTACTAGACATTTCCTTCCAACACAAATTGTTGGAAGGAAACAATTTGTTTCCTGTACCCACAAATTGCAGGAAAGACCTGGTGTAAAACTGACCTGTCCTTAGTCAATGGGTGGGTGAGATCTTCTCTCTTGTTTCATGTACCCATGAAAATATCTCTTAACTGGGAGACTTAGCTTTGAGGAAGTTTTGCAACACACTTGCCTTAGGAAGTAAACCTTGCTCTGATCCCAGTGTTCTAGGATTCATGTATTGGGAGATCTACGTACGTGTGCTGATGAGCCCCTAAGATAACACTGGCTTTTTCTGTAACACTTTACAGAGATGTCAGAATTATTACTAAGTCATAAATATATTTAATCAAAATAAGGCAGAATCAACAGGCAGAATAGCTTCCATTTTTTAATTCAACTTCCTCCTTTTTTGTTTAAAGTTTTTAGTTTTTCTTTTTTTTTTTTTTTTCTTTTCTTATTTACACATAAAGTAGCCAGGTTGAAAATTTGCACAGGAGTAAACAACTTCCTAAGGAAAACTTCAAAAGATACCCATATCTTATTTTATCTCCTTTATGTGTTCATTTTTAACCACATGGATTAATAGTTTGAAATTTACATTCTTATTAGCTACATAAATTCATGTTCGTTCACATTTACTTCAAATTTACATTAAGAGCATCATTAAGGTCACAGTGTTATAGCTTAATCTTGGAAATACTTATAAAAATATTTGGTGTCAAAATAGCTTGACTTAGTATTTAATAACTGACCAAAAAACTTGCAGCAAACAACAAACAAAATGAAAAATAATACTTTTGCTTTTCTTTTAGTTCATAGACAAAATTATTAGAGTCTTTCAAGATTATAACGCACACCTACACTGTAACTCATCCCAAATGCCTTACCAAGGGTACTTATGTTAAAGTCTTATTGGGCCTACATTTTCAATGCTTGTATGCTTGAAAAATGAAAAAATTCTTAAGAGTTTAATGTATAAGACTAATGCACCTTGTTATGCAAACTGTTATTCTAGAAACTGCTAGAAATTTTGTATTGTGCCTTCTTAAGCCTTTCTGCTCAGAAAGGATTAAAATAGTATAAGTCAGTTGGAATAGTCTCACATAGAACTAGCTGGAAAAAGTCTGGTAAATTCCAAGTTTTTAGTGTCACTTTTTTTTTTTTAATTGTCTTTTAATTTGGGATGGCAAAAAAATGCTAAAAATGTGCTAGGTAGCTCCAGTCCTACTACCCACTATATATTTTACAGTAATTACCTGATTCATTTACTAGAGGATTTGTATAAGAAGGAATTTATATAGAGAATGAAATTCTATGCAAGCAACCATCTCAAGGAAACTATTATAGTTGTCAGCAATCTTTTTTTTACTCAAGTTTGTCCATGTAGATAATAATCCATCTTGTGAGAAAAACACGTAGAATTGCCATCTCATGTGTTGAGGGTAAGAAATGCTGTGAAAAGAGACAGCATTATGGCTACCAGATATGTTAATGAGTAATCTTAAAATTAACTTAAAAAGTGAGAGATGGCTTAAGTAAAAATTTGGAGTGAGGAAACAGAACTACTTTATCCTTTGAATCACGATGTGGAAATAAACTGTTGCACAATATGAATTACATTAGCTTTCCAAATCAGTCATTTTCACAAAGACACAGAAAATAGCCTAATACAGATTTGGTTAAAGGCCTCATTTGCATTATGACAAGGATCAAGATCTTATGGAAAAGACCTGTCTCACACAAAGAGTAACTACACAGATTATACTTTTGCTATATGTCATACCTTAACCTGTTCTGGCATTCAGTGCTCCACTTCAGAGTGATACACGTTCCTTGTGTATCACAACCATGGCCTGTTTTGGAGATAATATTATCCCCATTGTTCATTAAGAGCCATTCAGCTTCACATCTGAGTGTAAGAATGAAGGGCTGGTGCAGACCTGAATAGCTTGAATAGCTGATGGAGATGGACAACATCTCCCTCTGTAAGGTATTGAACCACCCATCCTTGCAAGCACCCATGGAATTGAGAAAGGAACATGCTAAGACAAGATTTCCCATTCTGCTGTCCCAGCAGTCTGAAATTATTGATATTGAGACTCAAACAAATCACTCCCCACAGGATAACTGGCAGAATCAGGAGGGTTTCCCTTGAAAATAAAGAGGAAACTAAGCAATAGCTCTTGGAAAACACCACATTGACAAGCTGGGGGGCACACAGAAAGAGCATACAGCTTGGTCTGGAAGGAACAGATCATAAAAAGAATATATATATATATTTATCATATGTGCCTCCTCATCTTTCTAATGAAACCCCTGACCTAAGGAAAGAAGTAGAAAAGGTATAAAAGCAGAAAGGAATTCACTGTGTTAGGGTCTCCCAGTCAACCCTTTACCGACAGTGCTTTTCTTACCATGCAGAAGATCAGCCATTAAGATCTTTTAAGCATTATTTTTAAAATGTGGTTGGCCAATAAAATAGGAAATCACAGATCTAGAGAACAAGGAAGTCTGAAAGGTGTCTAAAAAACCTGATTTTGAAGTGGCAGAAAAGCAAAGAGGAGCTTGATGTGCTGCTGTTACCAATGCAGAACCAGTCCAAGCCTTTGTTAGAGAGATTATGCCAAAGTATCCAAGTACCAATGTCTCCCAAGAACAGTAAAGGCTTGAGGTGGAAGACAGCATGAGTCCATGGAGGAGAAACATAAAATTATCAGTGTTGCTGATATTGATTCCTGACAGTAAATCAGTGGTGGGAGTGAGGGGATTTATTATGCTGTTCTGATTCTTCTACTGTCTCTTGATGACAGTGTATAAAATTACTCTTCAGTTTTAGCAGGCTTTGTCACTGGCAATTATTTGCCATGCTAGGAATTTTGTTTCTACTTCCTTGGGAGATTTAAAAATAGTATCTAATGATGCTATGTTTGAGGTTAAAGTATCTGGACTGCAGCATTAGTCAATCACCTGCACTATTACATTACATCAACTGTAGTGATTTCCAAGTAAACTGTAGAAGAGGGTGGAATAACAGATTATGCTAGAAAAGATTCAGGCAGTCTTTTGGAATCTAGCTGTACCACCAGCAGGTGTAGCAGACCCATGCCAGTCAATTTTTAGTTAGAAACAAATACCAATCATTCTTCAAATTTGTTTCAGGCTAATATAAAAATAAGATTTTCAGAACTGGGCACAAAGGAAAAAGAAATGTTGTAGGCTGGAGAAAAATAAAGTTTAGTTTCTGAAAATTATCAGTTTGTTTGGATTAAAAACAAAAGACATTTGGAAACCAATGGGTAGATCTAGAGAAGTCATTGGATATTTTTCAGCAATGGAAGATGGAGTACTTCCCCACTTAAATGCCAGTAATTCAGGTGCTCGATATCCTTCTAGGTTCAAGTATTCTGCTAATGTGATTGGAAATAGAATTCCCTCCTTTCCCAAGAACACCTGCCTGAATGACCAGGTTACAAATTATCCGTGGCTAAGTCTGTCTCAGTTTCTCACTGTATTGTCACACACTGTGAATAATTAGTTTTGAAGGAGACAAAAAGGATGAAATAGTCGTTAAGGCGTTCATCTAACAGCAGAAACCTTGCTCTGAAAGAAACTTTGAGTAAATTATACTAAAAGAAGTAGTTTCATCAGCGATGCTGAAGGAAGCACTGCCAGAATCTGAGCATGCTACTGAAAGGGATGACACCTTCTTTCAAATCTCTGCTGAGATCTGAGACAGTGAGAATGTGAATTTGAAGTGGTAACACCTACTTGAGGTCAGAAAGGACTCAGAGAGTCTGCAGAATTTCATCACAATAAGTGGCCCACTGAAAATACTCCAAACTGTAGATATTTGTCACCATTCATGGGGCCATTCGGAGCATGGTTCCATGAAAACTTCAGCAAACACTAATCTGGCAAACCAGGTTTACCTGCAGCCACATTTAACCATAAATGATGGCTTTGCCATATCACTTACCTGCATGTCCCCTGAGCAAGACAGGTGAGGGATGCACTGTTGGGCATTGGGGGGGATGCTGGAACCATTGCCACTCTGGCTAATACATTCACATACTGCTGTGGAGCTGAAACTTCACATTCTCTCACAGATCTTTTTAAAAAAGCACTTGTATAGCCTTTAGCATAGAGCAGTGTTGGTAAAAATTTTCAATCTGAACTACTAAGTACACTCAAAAAATATAATTCCATCAATTCTGTAAGAAGACGCAAAGATCTCTTTGTGTGTCTTGGTTATAAACGTAATGTGGGATTAAAACATATGTCAATCTGTCCTAAAACGAATAATCTTAGTTCTGAGTCTGAGTGCTCCCTGAAGAATTTTGGGGTTGTATTAAGATAAACGTTTTATTAGAAATTAAACCAAGAGAGTATAAGGCAAACCACTTTTCCATGCTTGAGTGAAGAAATTATGTCTAGTGCCCTGATCAAAGAGGTCTGTAAGATAGAAGTGTGATGTGTTCTTGATGCGAGACAAAGACAGAAATGAAACAATGACTTAGGCTGAAAATTCACTTCTCTGGGGAGTAGCTGTAGCACGTTGATTCACGCTCTCAGGTATGAATCCCTGCAAATCACTAGAGATAAATCCAGGTTTTGAGATCCAATGGAATAAATGTGTCATATAAAAATTTTTAGGTTATCTAGCCTTTAAAAAAAAACAACAAGTAGTCACAATTTCTGAAAAAAGAGGATTTACTGAATTGAAGAGTGAATGACAGAGTGTAAAAAAGAGGGTGGAAATGAGGAATTACAGAATGAAAAAGCACCAGAACTCTTCTAATTTTCACATATAAACAGTGTTGATGCAGCTTTACTATCCATTTTCCAGTAACCCAATGTAATTTTATTAGTCCTAATATGTTTTACCACTAAATCTAGCCATTCTTGACACTGATTTCAGTGCAATTTGTGTAATAGGTCAAGTAAAGTGGTGCTTATTGACTGCGGATTGTATACGTTTTTCCACCTGAAGTGTTATTGTTAATTGACATGCTCTTTCATTTTCCTGAGATAATTTTCACTCTGTTTGAATAACTGCCTGAAATTCCCCCTCTGTAAGCTAGGTCTCTTTCATGGCAAATATCAAATATAGTTTTGTAAATCAGACAAATTGCAGACACTAATTCATTCCTTCAACAACAGAACATTAAAATAATCAGATTCAAGCTAGTTTGTCAAACATAATTTACCTTTAGTGAATATATGCTGTCTGTCCCTAACTAAATCACCCATTTCTAAATGTCTTGTAATCTTGTCCCATACCATTATTTCTAGTAATATTCTTGCAAAAAGAATTCCGGCTAACACTAATGGCCTGAAATTTTCTGAATAATTACTTTTGTCTTGACATAGTGCAGAATGTTCTACTTCTATTCTTAGGCCATTACAGTTCTTACATTACTAGAGTCTTTATCTCGATTCTTGGAGATTATAGAATTATAAGGCAGGCTATCTAATTACAGACTGTTGCTTTCCTTTATGAAGCTTTTTTTCTTGTATTTCAGAAGTTGCTTTCAGAAAATATTTTTGTAGTTTTAGGAATGGTGATATGGTGGTACTTACCTTTCTGACATTGGGGATGCATGCCTGACTTCCTTCAGCCAATGAAAGAAAATTGGCTGAAGTAACAGATCAGAAAGAAACCCAAACATCATTTTAAAGAATAGCAATCTGATTTCTGCATTGGTGAACTAGCAGATAATACAAGAGTTTCCTCTTGTTCGTCTGTTGAGAAGTCTAGTGTTGATCCCTCTATCTCCACTTGTTTGCTTTAATTGAGTTCAGATGTGTGATTCTCTGTTTCTTAAAATGGCTGTACAAAAAACAGCAAGAAAGACGCCAAGAAAAATTTCCCTTCTTGAAATGTTATCTTGGATGTGCATCTTTCTCCATATCTACTGAAATAATGACCACTTTTTGTCACACAGTCACCTTTCCCAGCACTCCTAGGGTGCCCTATGACTTCTGTGTTTCATCTGTGTACCAGGATCCCAGCAGTACTCCGTTCTGAGTTACTTTTAGGAATAATGTGACACAGCCAGGCATCAAACCTCTTACTGTCTCTCTCATTCTGTGGCCATGAATGTGTTGATTTCATTAAAGCTGCATAACTTGCAAAATGTATCTTTAGACCTATGAGCTCTGTCACTACTCTTGGCAGGGTCTGGAAATGCTTCCTAGAGTCCACTCCACAAAGGAACCACCTTCCTGGGTACTAATCTTTCACACTTTCAGAGGGCACCCAGCACTCTAGAAGAGGTTCCTAAACCAAGGAGTAGCGTTGTAAATTTCCCAGCCTTAACTGCGAACACTGCACCATTTCAGTGCAAAATCCAGGCTAGTTGCTTTAGAACAGTGCTGAAAACATTACCATCCTACTGGAAATTCTGTCACCAAGTTTTCATTCTACTGCAAGGCATATGTCAAGAATTGTTTAGACATATGCTACACTAATAGTTCACTACACCAAGGTCTTAGGCACACCAAATATGTTCTGTAGGCAATCTACATTCCTATTTGTGATTCTTCATCTCCCTCTTCTGCTTTCCTTAGGCCAGCTGAGTACATGACAATAGTGTACAGCATACACAGATACCTCTGTGTGGGCTTCTCTAAAGAAGTGGGTTTGCAGAGATGCAGCAGAAAGACCTTTAGGGGATCTAAGGCAGTTGCGATGAAGTGTCAGATAGAAAGAACCCAGTGTGATTTGTTGCACAGCCATTGTTGTTAACAGTTAATTTAAAAAAAAGTACTTTGTATATGCAGTACAGTTAACCCCAAAGTCAATGAATTATATAAAATATTGACTCGCCATGCTATTTTGCAGAAAATTATTATTTACAGTGTTAGTGAACCAGTGTCTTTTGTGGATCTAATTCAAACTGCAGTTTTATATAAAGAGGAAAACTTCCTCATCCTGAGATATAACAAAAACAAATTCACATCCACTCCTTGCAGAAATCTCTTTCATGTTACACAAGCTACTATGCATTTGGAAGATACATTTCTTTGTCACCATATTATAAATGTAAATGATTTATATTATTTTCTTCCTATGTATAACTGAAAACAAAAGTATATACTATATAATATTATATATATATGTACAAGAATATTTTATGTATATATATATATATATAAGCTTTCTAGATATTATATTCATTTCAGATAACAAATTCAAGCTAAGCAAAATGCCAAACTTTGTTTACTAATTTTGTACTTATCTTTTCTTTTTATATCCTGCCTTGGTTCTCTAGTTATACCGTAGATGCACCTAAAGTTCGCTAGAAACATTTGCCATTAGCTTCTTCTAAAAAAATTAAATTTGAGGATAATCCTACCTCCAGAGCTTATTCTGTTCCTGGCCATTGACTGTGACAGTGAAAGGCTCATCTGAAAGCAGTGAAGCATCCCATCTAAAAGCATAAAACATATTACATTTCATGAAAAAGCTAATTCAGATTGTTTAATTCTGGTAATATTGCCTCTGTCACCTTCAAAATCAAAATGTTCTTTCCTGTTATTATAAAGAAAACAACCAAATTGCTTAAAAACCCATTTGAATACACAGCTGCCTTATGTTGCATACTAATTTGATTAAAAATGCTTGTGCCTCACCAGCATTTTTTACATAAAACACACTGGTGAATTTAACAAAGAAACATAAATATATTTTAGCAATTTTGATGATAGAGTACACTGTACTGTCCACAATACCCCTGGACTGAACAAAGATCTCAATGTGGTATTAGAAGATGCTAAACTGAATGTCTTGCTGTATTTGTTTGCTCAATGCTTTGGGCACGGTGCCAACCTCATTGCGAATAACTGCATTAGTCAAGTGTATCCAAATTATTACAACACAGCGTCCATCCCAGTTATTGCTGTTGAAGCATTTTCTGAATCTTCACATCACTAGAAACATTTATTTGAGGGGAGAGCTTTGCATAAATTCAGGGCAACTTTAATTTTAGGCAGAAAATCTTAACATCTTTACAAGTTGCTTGTGTAACTAGGTTTTCCTTGAAAGAATAATTAAGAAGTAATTGCATTACTTTTGGTTACCTGTCAGGAACACCTTGCCTAAAATAGGGAGCTGTGGTGGCAATAGAATGAAGAAAAGAGCAGACAGACCAGGATTCCCTACATTTCTTTTTCAGCTGATATTGTCAATAGTCATCTCACCTTCTTTTCTCTTCACTCTACCAGCTTAATGCCTTAATTCTTGATCTAGATGATGATGTTGCAATAAGTCTTTGTGGATTTCTATTTATTGCACTTTTATAAGAGAGATGGCAGAAGGTATGTTTTTGAATATTTTCCCTCCTAGAGGAGAACCTCCTCTTAGTGCAGACATGTCCAAACTTTCTTGCCATAGCAACCCTTGTGCTGAAGTATGTCTGCAAGCTAGAGAACATGAAGCTCCCCACATTCCCACCTTTTCATCTCAGGATAGCTCAGGTCAAGGTGGTCGGACCGGGCCCAAAACAACCAAGCAATATTGACCTCTGCAGCCCTTGCTGGCTCACCTCTTCTCACACCAGGCCTCTTGCATCGCTCTGCAATTTCCAGCTCAGCATAGCCCTGGTCATGAGGTATAGTTCTGGCAGTGGAGATGCGTTTGGGCTGCTCAATAGCTATACGTCATGCAAGAGATGCAGTCTGATCATTCATGTTATATACAGCTGGGCTGGCAAGACAAAGAAGTCTCCCTCCTTCATTTGGAATTGGTGTTTTTCTTTTCTTACACTCAACAGCAGTACTTTTTAAAATTATCTAGCCTCAGTGAAACCAGATTTCAAAATGCCACTTTAGAGATATGTCCTTAAGCTTTTATTCTCATTGTCCTTAAGCTTTTATTCTGGACAACAGGTGCATCAATGGTCTCTATTTTATGAAGCCCCTTGGCTGGGAGTGAAAATTCCAGCCTCTTGTACCGATGTGTATACCTGAGTTTGTTGTACTTGGTCTGGTGCACTGTATTGTCCAGAAAAGGATATATTACCATGCCATGAAAATCTAAATTATCATCTGCTAAAGTTGGTTAGAAGCAGGAAGTTGCATCAGGTGTGGATACACCTGCAATATGGATAAATGGAGAGAATTTATTCAGATATGCAAACCATTTAACTAGAGGCATAAATACCATACCTTGTGATGCTATTGATAGGTATAGATAGGCTTTTAAGACGTGCCATGGTATTTCTGTGCCTGCCTTAAATTATCTCAAATTGAACACTTGTTACCGATTAAAAGAATGCACAACGATTAAACAACAGAGCAGCAGATGCGTGATAACCTTTTCATGTGTCAAAGCCCTCTGAGCAAGAATGAACATTTCTGGAAGTTTCTTAGATTTTTGTGAGACTTCAGGGCAATAATTAAAGACGGAGCTGCTTTTTTCATGAAGAATAGCTAACAGAGCTTCATTTTACACCAGATACTATGGTGATGCCACTGATACATGCATTTTTGAAAACAATTGCTCATTCAACAAGAACTTGGTCTACTTTGATAACTTTCCTTAGCAATCTGAAGTTCTATATGTATGTTTAACTCTTTAAATCCAGTCTGGCTGCTTCCCTGATGGTTTAATAATAGCAGTTTTTGTATATGGTAATAAATGTCAGAATAACTAAGGCAGCCACACCCTTTTAAGTTCTCTGAAGCACTTAGGATGTGTGCACTCCCCAATGCCAGTGTGTACGTACTGTTTACTCAAATGTACTGGGAAGGCGGGCAGCAATGACAGCGTTGATATCAGAGAGCAGATCAGAGACACACAGGCAGAATGAAGAAAACCAGCTTTCTTTCATGTTAACATTTTGACATTCTTTGAGAGGTTTGACATTCCTTTATACCATTTTGAAGGTGCTATACCCACCAGATATTTCAAATTTTATTTTTTCATTTATAGGGGAGGAACAAAAGCTTAGGATAATAATTTCTCCCTACTGCCATAGGGAGCATCCTTTATCCTTTATCTTCAGTTTCCTTAGTCAATATTTCGTGAACATGTTTTCTTCCCAGAAGGGAAGTGTTGTGAAGAACAACAGAGACCACAGGAAAGAGATAAGCCTATACCTCCTTGCAAAATTGCTTCATCTGCTACACTTCTGACATACCTACACAGAAACACATAGGAACATGAAGGGGAGTTAATTAAAGATATTAAACCAATGTACATAAGATAAAATATCTTCCACTTCCCTTCTTCATCCATTTTCTTCTATTTAGATGCAAGGTAATCAAACTATAGCAAACAAGCCATTTAGAGAATCTCTATGGTACTTGAAAGATCTTAAACTATCCTGAACCTCTGTGTGAAACCCAGATTCCTGCAGCCATAATTTCCTTCCAGAATTAAATGGACAGTTCTAGTTCAGAATTACAGCTAGAATACTGTAATTTTCTGAAGTGTTGCCCGTGATCATTAAAAGTACTGCCAGTCACTGGATAGTGACCGACTATCAGTTCAGCGAAGTCCAGCTGCTGATTTAAGTCTGATATTGGAACACACAACCTGGGACACTGGGGCAGCTACCCTGCAGGGGTATTTTATTAAATTAACAGTAGTGAATGGTGCATAAAATTGTCACTAAGATAAACTGTATGATTTTATTTTCGCATTGTTCTGTATGGGGTGCTACCCCAACAGAGTTTCCAGTTCAGTAGTGTGCCTGAAGCCAGGGGTTGTATCAGCAGCGTGTCAAAGGGTGTCTGGCTCTCATTCATACATAATTTACTCTTATTACATGAGATATTTCTATTTTTCTGCACTAACAGTTGTATATTTTCTAATGAAGGTTTAAATCAACTGGGAACTAGGGTATAAATAGAGTTCCAGTATTTTGTGCCAAATATGGATTGTTTGTCTTCCTGTTAGTTATGGATTGTGAGTGTATTATTGCTGAAGGAAAATTTTTGAGGTTTTCTTTTTCTTTCATGTATTTCTTTATCATTTCATATAAATTATAGGAACTTTTCAAGTGTTCAGAATGAATTGTATAATTTAGAAAAAATGCCTGAGATTATTAAGAGAAACATAGGAGCCTGCCTAGCCTGCCTAGATCAGCTTTGTGCTTTATTGAACTTCCGAAGGTAACTCCGGCAGTATTTTGGCATTTAGTGTTTAGTAGCTGGATCTAGATAAGAGCAGAATAACTACATAGATGCAAGATTTCATAATTACATTTTCTTCTACAGATAGTTTTCCCTTCAAAGTTTTGAAACGTCTCCAAAATTTGTTAGCTTTACTTGTATCTGTTGTATCTGCAGTCTTCATTGTGTCTGAATACATAGTCATATGTTCCTTGTGAAGTGGTTAGCAAGTGCTAGTAACTTGCAGAACTGAGGACTTTTCAGGTTTCGCATACACACTTCAGTCCTTCTTTTTCCATGTCTCTGAGAAAGCTCTAAGTGAACAGGATGTCTTTCTCAGCCTTCCGGGGAAAGGCAGCCAGCTGTAGTTGTATATAATGATGGAGAGCTTGATGTGTGTCCTCCTTGCCACACGTTGCAGCATTCCAAGATTATGTTCCCATAAGCACGTAAACTCTTGTGGTGTTGTGTATATTGGTAAGTACAGAGTTTGACCTGGTTATGTCCCAGACTTTATGTCTGAACTTCAAAAACATCACAGAATCATTTTGGTTGGAAAAGACCTTTAAGATCATTGAGTCCAACTCTTAACATAACACTGATAAGTCCACTTTCAAACCATGTCCCTAAGAACCTCATCTGTGTGTCTTTTAAACACCTCCAAGGATAGTGACTCAACCACTTGCCTGGGCAGCCTGTTTCAATGCCTGAAACCCCTTTCTTTGAAGAAATATTTTGTAATATCCAATCTAAACCTCCCTGGCGCAACTTGAGGCTGTTTCCTCTTGTCCTATCACAGAATCACAGAATGTTACAGATTGGAAGGGACCTCAAAAGATCATCTAGTCCAATCTCTCTGCCAGAGCAGGAACACTCAGATGAGGTTACACAGGAATGTGGCCAGGTGGGTTTCAAATGTCTCCAAAGTAGGAGACTCCACAACCCCCCTGGGCAGCCTGTTCCAGTGTTCTGATACCCTTACTGAGAAGAAGTTTCTTCTCAGATTTAAGTGGAAACTCTTGTGTTCCAGTTTGAACCCGTTACCCCTTGTTGTCACTTGTTGTCACATTGGTTGTCACTGAGAAGAGCCTGGCTCCATCCTCGTGACACTCACCCTTTACATATTTATTAATAAGGTCACCCCTCAGTCTCCTCCAAGCTAAAGAGATCCAGCTCCCTCAGCCTTTCCTCATCAGGGAGATGTTCCACTCCCTTAATCATCTTTGTTGCCCTGTGCTGGACTCTCTCAAGCAGTTCCCTGTCCTTGAATGGAGGGGCCCAGAACTGGACACAATATTCCAGATGTGGTCTCACCAGGGCAGAGTAGAGAGGAAGGAGAACCTCTCTGGACCTACTAACCACCCCCCTTCTAATAGACTCCAGGATGCCATTGGCCTTCCTGGCCACAAGGGCACAGTGCTGGCTCATGGTCATCCTGCTGTCCACCAGGATCCCCAGGTCCCTTTCCCCTACGCTGCTCTCTAACAGGTCATTCCCCAACTTACACTGTAACCTGGGGTTGTTCCTGCCCAGATGCAGGACTCTACACTTGCCCTTGTTATATTTCATTACATTTTTCACCGCCCAACTCTCCAGCCTGTCCAGGTTTCGCTGGATGGCAGCACAGCCTTCTGGTGTGTCAGCCACTCCTCCCAGTTTGGTGTCTTCAGCAAACGTGCTGACAGTGCACTCTAGTCCCTCATCCAAATAATTGATGACTATATTGAATAATAACGGCCTTAGTACTGACCCCTGAGGCACTACACTAGAAACAGGCCTCCAACTGGACTCTGCCCCATCGACCACAACTCTCTGGTTTCTTTCCTTCAGTCAGTTCACAGTCCACCTCACTACCTGATCCTCCAGTCCATACTTCCTCAGTTTAGCAGCAAGGATGCTGTGGGAGACTGTGTCAAATGCTTTACTGAAGTCAAGGTAGACCACATCCACCGCTCTGCCATCATCTATCCACCTCGTTATGTCCTCATAAAAGGCAATAAGGTTGGTTGAACATGACTTCCCCTTGGTGAAGCCATGTTAACTGCTCCTAATGACCCTCTTATCCTTGATATGCCTTGAGATGGCACCAAGAATAAGTTGTTCCATCACTTTCTCAGGGATGGAAGTGAGGCTGACAGAAACAAAGAAGGCATTCAGTAACTCTGCCTTCTCTGTATCTTCTGTCACCAGGGCACCCACCTCATTCATCACTGGGCCTACATTGCCTCTGGTGTTAGTTTTATCTGCCACGTATTTGAAAAAGCTCTTTCTGTTGTCCTTGACCCCTTGTGCCAGCTTTAATTCTAAGGAGGCCTTAGCTTTCCTAGTTGCCTCCCTACATCCCCTGACAACAGCCTTATATTCTTCCCAAGTGGCCAGCCCCTCCTTCCATGATCTGTAAACTCTCCTCTTCCACCCGAGCTTACCCAGCAGCTCCCTGTTTAGCCACGCAGGTCTCCTGGCTCCTTCAGGCAGCCTTGCCCATGGGATTTCCCTGAGCAATTGTTTGAAAAGGCCAAAGTTTGCCCTGCTGAAGTCCAGGGTTGCAATTCTGCTTGCTATTCTGTTCCTGCCACACAAGAACCTGAACTCCACCATTTCATGGTCACTGCAACACAGGCAGCCCTCAACCTTTATTGCTTCAGCCAGACCCTCCTTGTTAGTGAGGATGAGGTCCAGCAGCGCACCTCTCCTAGTTGGCTCCTCCACCCTTTGCATCAGAAAGTTATTGTCAATGCACTGGAGGAACCTCCTGGACTGTGGTTGGCTGGCTGAATGGTCCTTCCAGCAAACATCAGGGAAGTTAAAATCCCCCACAACAACCAGGGCCTGTGACTGTGAGGCCACTCTCAGCTGCCTGTAGAAGGCCTCATCAACTTCCTCACCATGATCTGGTGGCCTGTAATAGACACCCACAACAGTATCACCCCTGCCAGCCTGCCCCTTAATTCTCACCCATACACTCTCAACTTGCTCCTCATCCGTGCCTGGACAGTACTCAATACATCGTAGTTGCTCTCTCATGCAAAGAGCAACTCCACCACCATGCCTGGCTGTCCTGTCTTTCACTTGTTACTTGGGAGAACAGACCAACTCCCTCCATACTACAACCTCCTTTCAGGCAGTTGTAGACAGTGATAAGGTCTCCCCTCAGCCTCCTTTTCTCCAGGCTGAACAGCCCCAGTTCCCTCAGCTGTTCCTCATCAGACTTGTGCTTCAGACCTCTCACCAGCTTTGTTTCCCTTGTCTGAATTTGCTCCAGCACCTCAGTGTGTTTCTTGTAATGGGGGGCCCAAAATAGAGCACAATATTCAAGACGCAGCCTCACCAGTACTGATGGTGAAGGTTGCGATCTGCTCAAACCAGTGGCTGTTGAAGTACCCAAAGATTATGTCTGAAATAGCAAGTGTTTAAACTTTTTGCTATACTGTAACCTATCATTGTTATTTATGTATTACCTCTTTTTGTTTAGGTACTAAGAAGAGATCAACTCACTACTTCTTTTCCTGGGCTTTTGATCCTCTTCCTGCACTTCCTCATTTTTAAAAGCTGTGATTAACCACTACTTTTATATTAAAATTCATATTGTCAAAAGATAACCAACAATGAGGTTCTGTCTTCTACTTCAGAGATCTTTCTAGATTGTGTCACCTCAGCTAGACGTGTAAAGGTGTTAATCTAATGCCTACAAAACCCCCTCCCTCTTCTACAGCATTTTCCAAACAACAAAAAAATTAACAACACTGTAATAGAACTCGCACCAAATACAGATCTTTGTTACCCTTCAATCTATATATTATTCTCCTAAACATGCCCACCATTGTATATATAAATATGTCAATAATATAATTTAAGATGGCTGCCTCCTAAAAACATGTTACTGTTGTTGAAAGAGTCTGAGAATGAGCTCACAAAGAAAATTACTTTTGTGAAAATTTTTCTGGATGAAATAAATATTTAAACAAGCTGAGTGTAACTGGATAAGAAATGTTTTTCCTTAAACAAATGGCAGGTTTTCAGAACTGAATTAATCATAGGAATTATTTAGGAACTTTAACCACGAACCTGCTTTTGGAGCCTAGGACAATATTTCTAGTCATCTTGCTTTAGCCCAGTTTGGACTGGAGACTTTAGCATCTGTCTGAACAAATCTAGATGTAATTTTTAAATGTGTATGGTTAGATTTTTTTCTGTTCTCTTCTGCTGAGGTTATACTTGTGACTCCGTAGAGCATGAAAATCTCCATGCCTGCTCTGACTTCATGCAGAACAGAGAATCTGAGCTTTGATCTTCAACATTCAGATGAGTGCCATAGCCACCTGGTGGTTGACTTTTATGGCATAAGTGAACACATCTGTTAATCTCACTCACTATTTTATTCACATATGAAAAAACTTAGCTCAGTTGAAACAGGAGAATGTTTGAAACTGGGAAAATCTTGTGGCACAGGAGGGTGCTTTGGTGCTTATCCTTAATACTAAGTTCTACTCTTCTTTAGATGCAAATATTATTGTATTTTCTCCTGTCCATATACATAGACTTTTAGCAGAAATTAACATTTAAAAACATCCTCAGTAACTCTGCAAGTCAAACATTAAAGTTTAAACACCAAAGAGTATTCATCAGTGAAAATATAATTTAAAGGAATATATTCAAATGAAGGCTATCATACAGCATTGCTATCAATTTTTCTATAATGAAAGAGATTAAATGAATCCTTGCTAATTCATTATTGGTATGTGAAGAACAAGAAGAAACAAATCACACACATTTTCCCACTTAATTATTGCACTAGACACTCATTGTCATATCATTGACCTATTTGGTCATGCCCAAGTTAATCATGCCTGAACCCTTTCCCAGTGGGAAATAAGCTTCTTCACTTCCTGTCTTGCAGGAATATCAACTAAAACTCAGTCACATATGCCCATAGTCTGATCACTGCAGCCCACCGTAAGCATCGTCTCCTGCAGCGAAACTGCGGTCTGCAGCGTGCCCGTGAGAGTCAGTGTCAGAAACCCATCACTTCCTCTGTGCCTCCATGCAACTCCATTCAATCACTTACTGCACTAAATTATACTGACCTCTGTTTGTAAAAGTGCTCCTGTCCTTTTTTCCCTTTTTTTTTGGTTGTTGTTGTTTGCAGGCAACAGTTTTGTCACACTGAAATAGAGTTTATGTGCAGTGACAGCCTAATAAGCCAGCAACTTTAGTCGCTTATTAAAGTCAAGCATGTGTCTTTGTTTCATGTTGCTAATGATGTGGAACCTTCGAGGCCCGAGTATTTTTCGTCTGGACGGTGTGGGAGCGAATGCTGAGAGCTCATTACTTGGCTCCCCATTGGAATCCTGCAGGCTTCTGCTCATTGAGGAGACTGTGGGGGCTTTGACAGAATTATTATACTGAATATTTTTAGACTCATTAACTATATCACCAAAGCAAAACATCTCTTCCTTAGATGCAAATGGCTGTAGCTACTGTGGCTTTGCTTTAGTTATTGCAGGAAAAAGGATGAAGCTTGAAAATAACTTAGGCAAAGGATTTTCATGCCCGAATGTTTGAATTTGTAACTTATATTGGGAATATGTAAGCCTTTTTTACCACATTTAATCCACTCATGTCTAAGTGCCATTTAAAAATGCATATATTCAGTTTCATGTAGCAAGCAGTGCTCAATCTTTTAAATTTAGAAAGTGCCATTGAAGTACACAGCAAAATAGAAGATTTTAGAATTCCACTTTCTATTCCAGTCTGAAAAGATTTAAATGTAAAAAGATTGTGTTAAAGTAATTATAGATGCTTGAGTTAAGCCTTCAAGGAGAAAGAAATTCAGAGTTAAGTCTAAAAATTCTAACTTTCCTTTAATCTAAGTACTGGAACGTATGTACTGTGCAGTATGAAAAATCACACACTTCTCCAAGCCACACAATTCCTAACCACAACAGAGTGATTTAAAGATGAAGACTGAGACAAAATTTTTAGCCGATGTCTGAATTTCCTTGCTATGATGGGTTTAAGTTGGTTCTTAATGTTACTTTATTGTAGCTTTTTGTGGTTTAATTGAGACTTAAGATGTACTTGAAGAAAAATATGAATACCTTAAAATTAATTCTTCAGAGCAAAGGACAGAAAATTGCATTTATGGCTCCATTTGTTGGAAAAGTTAAGTTGGCTGTGAACTGTACAATATTTCACCTTCTATAAAATCATATTTTGATTTCTTCATGGAGACTGTTGCTATACGTTGTGTATGAGCTTACATTCTATAAATTATGAACATGAATAATCCCCTAAGTATATTCACATTTAAAAAAACCCTAAGAGATAAGTGATTTTTCTCATAATGTGTGCAAGCTTTCACTAGGATTTTATTCTCCAAAATTATTGTAGGTGAAAAAACCAACTATTTTGATTCCAAGGAAGAAAGACATTGCTTTTATTTGTGGTTCATTTCATGCTGTAGTATTCTTTGACAGTGGTGACACCGTCTTTATACATCAAGAAGTTCTTCTTTCCATGACTGCCAGGGACTCTGGAGGGAATACTTCATATCTGAAACATGTTTCCCTTTGGGATTTCACCATCAGAATAACAGTTCTGATCATCAGCCCATTAGAAAATGTTTTGCTTTGTTTTGTTTTCTGAAGTTAAGAAAAGGAATAGTTAAAAAACTGACAGATCAGAAAGTTATACTGAATTGAAGTTAAATATTGTGCACGTAGGAACTTCATGTTGTCCCTCAAGCAGTAATTTCTTAATAGCTGCAAGAGGAGTTTTCAAGTAAAGCCTCAGGGTGGTCAGCCAGTGTGGGTGCTGTTTTTGATGCGAGATCTTGCAGTTCTTGTTCTTACCAGTTTGTGGCACAATACTATTTAATTTAGATGTTGGGCAAAGCTTTCAAACTCCAGTGTCTCATGTTCGGTACCTAAACCTTTGTATTTTAGCACCTAGGTAATAGTAGCCTGATATTTACTGGGAAACGTCAGTCTTTCTGACAGACAGGATTATATGGAGAGGTGTCAGTTAGGAAGCTAACCCTAAAACCAATGGCCATAGTGGTTCATTAAGTAATACAATCTTCCTTTCAACTGCAGATGACTTTTCAAATTCAAATGTAAATACTCTGTTAGGAAAATTCTCACCTGCAGAACTGGTTCACAGTTGTGATTTCAGATGTTTTGCAGTAAAAATAGCCTGAGGCCAACACACCTGACTAGATACATAGATGATCCACGGGAAATCAAACAGACTTGAGCTGCAGGCATGCAAATGCAATTGTTTCATTTCCTACATACAGTATTATAATCAAATTAGTAGATGTAATATTACTATAAACAGATGTTCACTATCAGTTATTGTATTTACAATCTTATGTACGATGCCACCATCTTTTTAATTATTTTAGTTATTTTAATGTTTGTGAGGCTGTTCCCTTGTAGTTTTGGTCGGAAAAGGTACTGCTTTTTTTGTTTTGTTTTACCTAAAGAGATAAGTCCTGCAGTGAAAAAGCACTGATAACAAACATGCATACTCTGTTGGGGAATCTGAATTAGGAGAGTCTTTAAGTCTTATTAAGATGCATTCTTGAACTATACAATAAATATTTATCAGATTATACGATATAGTAAACCACTTTTTCTACATTCCTGGCTGTATTTCAGCGAGCTCTGTATTATAAATCTTGCTATGTCCAATGACATGCAGCTTTTTAGTTATCAACCTTTTAGCTATTGTGTAGTTGCCAAAAACTGGCTTTTCTAGGCTATTGACCAAGTTCAGAGCTTTGTACTTGTATGGATTTTCAGCATATCTTAAAATTTCTACATTTCTTTGCAGCATAATAGCTTTCCAGATAAATGTTATCTTCTGTTGTCTAGCCTCCATACAAGATAAAAGCTTTGTTTTTATACTGAAGTGGTTGCCTCTAGATGAGGTAATTTTGGCACTGAAGATGTATTTTTCTGCATGACTTGGACTTGTGGTAGATTTATTTTATTTTATTTTATTTTATTTTATTTTATTTTATTTTATTTTATTTTATTTTATTTTATGTTTTACATTGTAAAAAAATATTCTATATAGTACATGTGATTGACCTCAGAAGGGGTCAGGTTAAGAGGCCTTTACAGCTTTTGAATGAAGTACTTAAAGATATGTTAAAGAACAGTGGGTTTATGTGGGCTGTATGTTGTTTGTTTTGTTGTTGTTGTTGTTTTGGTTATTGTTGTTTTGTTTTTTAATAAATTCAACTTGCAAAGCTTAACTTATTGATATACGCTTTACTGCATTTCCAAACTCTGGAATATTGTAAAGCATCCAAATAAGAACTTACTTTGCACTAGAGGAGTGAAAAACAGTTGGTAGGCTTGTGAACCTAGTCTTTAATCTGAAACAGACTTACTAATTTTGTTATCTAGGATACAATAGTTGTGTCTGCTGTGTGCCCTGCAGTCCTGCTCTCCTGATCATCCAGATTGGGAACCTTTGGAAGCACAATGTTTTCCTCCTTGCTTATGCATCCAAATTTTCTTCTGGAAGAAAGCAAGGTGCATGTGGAATGCAGAGGTTTTTTTGCTTGCTTTTTGCAGAAAGAAAAAAGTTATTAAGATGAGGTGTAAGTATTCTTATTTCTGCTGTTAGAAGCTGAACCTCTGCCCTGAAAAGTAGAAGAGAAACACACACACACAACAATGAAGGAAAAAGGATCTTCAAGAACAGAAATCTCAGCTTCTGACATTTATAGTTTCCATTTCTCAGCATTGTAATTGCAACAAACACTGGCAGCATTGCTTTTCAGGCACTTCTGATACATAAAAAAGGAGTTCAAGAAGACCTCCTTGAGCTCAAGTCCAAATGGTGTTTCTTCTTGTTTTCCACAGCACCAAGGCTGACTTTGTCAGTACCACTGACTTGCCCACTCTACATAGTACGTGGCTGCAGATTTCTGTCCTCTGGACCTCAGGAGGGACCTTGCAGCCTTAGCTGGTGGTTAATACTTTAATATGTACCACTCTGTTTCAGTTTTGTTCATTCAGAATCATGTGAATCCACCGGAGTAGTTTTTGTGGTTGTTTTTGTTTGGTTTTTTTTAATAGTATTAAAGTGAAAGTATGTATAATGTGCCTGAGATGTGACATGGTAACATGTAGACTGTCTGAGGATATAAAGCTTTCTGGGAGCTGTCCCTGGAGTGAATCATATGCAGCCTTTGTCTGTAAGAGAGCACATGAGTTGGCCTGAAATAAAACCAGAGAGTGAACTAACAGTGTTAATGATCAAATGTCTAGTGGTTGAGTTTGCTCGTTTGCTCCATAGTTGTCCTTTATTTTGCAATGTTGACACATGCTTGTAGCATGCATAAAACTCCCCTCAGTGCACTATTAATTTACAGTTTCATGCTACTTAAGATATAGTTTTTACCTTACTGGGAATGTGAGATTAAGACTTTCTAGAATTAGATTGAATATTTGTGGATTGGAGAATGGCAGTGGCAGGACAAGGAAACAGACTAAGGATAGACAAGCTGTGATTTGGAAAAAAAAAAAAAGTGCTGCAGGGAGATACTGGAATTTTCCAGTAAGTCTGAGTCAGTCCATGGAGAACTGGAGAAACCTCTGTCTATTAAGGCCACTCTCCTTTCAGAGACTAAGAAGAAATTAAAGATTCCTATATCTCGACTGTCATCCACTCTCAGCAACATCTGTGAAAATCTTCAGGGTAGTGCTTTACCCTCTTTTAGCTCTGTCTCACATGTAATATCATTATACTTCACAGAAATACAGTCTTCCACTGCAGTTGTTGATCTGTTCATGATGTAAGTCCACCCACTGCTTTGAAAAATATAGGAAAAAGACTATGAGCCATATAACTAAGACTGTGTCATAATACATAGGGTCTTAAATGAACATTGCAAAAGCAACTGTAAGTCTAGCATTACTTAACTTCTGAACATTTCTCTTTCCTTTTTATTATCCTTTTAAGGTAATTGTGTGTGATTATAAAGGCATTAACTAGATTCCTTTTTGCATCTTTCATTTATCTGGTAATCAGAAACATAATACTGAATCTATTTGTGTAATTGTTACTCTTAAGAATCTTGGAAATCAAGATAGGTAGAACCTGCCAACTAACTCATGGTTATCAAAGTCACTGACTCAGGTCATTAATGATTTAAGTACCTCCTCATTAAAATAGTTTAACCAAAGATGTGTTTTCTGTCCTGTTTATTACTGCTGTCAGCTCTTATCTAGGAAAACTGCTATTTTAAGGGGTTTATACAGACTGCATTTTAAAGAAGGATTAAAAAGCCAAAACTTCTTGACAAACAGGGAAAATCAATCTGAAGCTTACATGCTAGTAATGACTTCCTTGTTTTCATACACGGTTGAATTTTCATCAGTTCTGAAGAATTTTTCATGAGTTAAGAAAAGACGACTATGCAGTCGTAATCCTTGCTAAGAAGAAAAGTGAACATAGTCACCAATTTTAAGCTGGAGTCCATTAAATACATGCATCTTTGGAAGCAGTGTTCAACAATTTTTGTCATATCTTTTTATCTTCATGCTTTCCATTTAATGTATTTACCTTGTGAATACAATGTCTTTATAATAAGGATTGTAATTGGTATATATAAAACCTTTTGGATCACATCATACTTAAGATGTGTGTAATTATTTTTTTGAGAAACACACCTGATAGCAACAAGTAAGCGAAAATCTGCCAGCAACATTAAAGAAACAAACAAAAAAAAATTAGCTGACAATTCATTGAAAATCTTGTGTTTGATTATTTTATCATTATTAGAAAGTAAATTGCTCAAAGTTGAAGAGATGCTGAATTCCTCTTACTGGGCCGAGGTCTGTGACTCTGGCACGGTTCCTCCCAGCACACTGCCTGAGGTCTGGGTAGCTTGTCTGCATCTGCGTGTCCCACTGTAAGAGAGACTGCGGTCCCAGTCCCAGTGAGGACTCTGTTGGCTTACACCAGAACCAGACACTTAACACCTGGAGGTCAGGAGGTGTTCCCCAAAATCTGGGGCACAGGTCCTGAGGCCTTGTGCCCTCGGGGCCAAGAATGTCAGCGTTTTAAAAGTCTGCAATTTCAAGGCAGTCAGCCTTGTCAGTGTTAATAGGCTTCCTGTTGTGGTGCTAAGGGATGAGACATGGATCTATCTGGGCTAGAGCCTGGCCTCCTAGGACTTCCAGCTTCCTTGCTGCAACATAAAAATGACAAATCCTAGAGGCCATCTCCGTTGCTGAGTGAATTTGAATTTAATTGCTGTTAATTTCACCAGCATTGTTGCTTTTGGGTTTTTAATTTTCTCATAAATCAGAAATATGTTTGTCTTTGACTGTCTTCACTATTCAGTCTGGCTCTTCACCTTTTACTGAAAGCAGGGTGTGAAATAGAAGATTCAGCTGTGGTTGTTTCAGGCTTTGTCTGTGCTCAGGACCAAGTAGCACCCATAGCCTGCAAATAAAAAATGAGTAGTGAGAATCTTATAGTTGTTACTTCAGAAAACAGGAATGTCTACAAGTAATTTTTTTATTTCTTTAGCTAAGATGTCTGGTATAGTATCTGATAAAAACTTTAATCACAGGATCATATTCTGCTTGCCACTTAAAAATGTAATGCAAAAGCTAAGTAAATTTTAATTTCCTGATAAAGTAGGAAGATTCCAGTCACTATTTATTACTAAAGAAAGTGCAATGAATCACTACTTTTGGAATATCATTCAAACTTCTCCTTTACATGAGCTCCTAACCCCCATCACAATATCTGAGCCTACATGGCATCTCTGCTATTTCTTATAATTTCAGACTTTTACATGAAGGACTTATAGTACTTCCTAAGTGATTTAATTACTGACAGTGTGTGACTTTATTTCACCTTTTTCTTCTGCTCACATTGTGCTTCCTACAGAAATGTGGCTCAATCCCATTCTGAGGACAAAGGGTACTGGCAAGGCCTGCAATATTTTGTTCCTAGGGTCTTAATGGCTAGCTAATACAATGCATATTATGACAGACTGAAGCTAAGTATCTAACTAACTCCATTCTGTGAACAGCATTTTAATTTTTGCCTTCCCTGCAATATCAGTTTTTGCAATACAATGTCCATCCTGTCTGAAGACAGGTGAGTAATGGTGGTAGGAAAATACAGTCAAATCCTAACAAGGACTGTCTGAGTGCTATGTTCTCAGGTCAGAGAATTAAGTTTATCTCTAGATGTCTCAGTTAAAATGCTACCAAGAATCATACAGGATGACCGTACTGAGAAGCTGATGTGTACATGTGGTGGGTATGGAAATCTGCCTCTTTGTAATCCTCAAAAAATGCTTATGCTTAGTAAGCAAGAAAGAACATTCTGTCACCTTATATTATCCTCTGGGTCAAGCAAGTAGTAGAACAGCTGTCTGACCTAAAAATGTAAATCAGAGCAAGAGTCAAACTCAGGAAGGGCTGACGAGGTTGAAGAGTTCTTGTAAGATTTATGAAATCTAATGTCTGGTGCTAGATAACAAGAAAAGGGTGTTTGGTTAGACTAAGGATGTTAAATTCAAGTTAGTTGATGACTTAAAGACTTCAGTTTATGAGTTTCAAGATATCCCTTTTTTCCTTCACAATGTATCCCCTAAACTGGCCTATCGTAATACCTTCTAACCATACATTTTTTGCCTGTCTATTCATATTTGTTGAAGTTAGATTCCCTCCAAACTTCACGTTCCCTTCCTAATCCCATCCTGCCCATGAATTCTTATAGTTTATTAATTCAATACTTATTGTTTATGAAGACTGTATGTGCATCTGTCTCTTTCCAAGATACTTTCAATAGGAAGCTCAGGCCATGAAGGTGACATCTAGTCTGCAAAATAAAAGAGGGTTAGGGACCCAGTAGGACCAGCTCCGTAGTCCTCCATGCTGTATTTTTATGGTAGCGTGCCCTGTTTTGGCTTGTGCTAGCTAGCACTTACCAAGAGAAGGCCTAACAGGAATCAAGGAAAAACATGCACTAGGGACTCCTTCAAGCAGGAAATGTGGATGGCACAGCACCAGCTTTAGTTTAGTTCCCTCAGCACAATATAGTATTCCACCACTATCCCAAGAAGTCTTGCCATACCGAAGGGTATGCAACACCTACTCCCATCTTCCTAGGCTGAAACACAGGCCACACATTATTTCAGTCATTCAGCCATTAACACCTCCTCCCACTAAAATGCTGTTTGTGCCTTTGGACAGTGAGGCTATTGCACAAGATTGAAAAGTTGCTAGTGAACTGCATAGTATAGACAAAGCCAGCCTGTGTCAGCTTTACAGCCAGAGAATAGTTCATAGTTCTGTTTATTTAACAATATGAAAGTAGCCCCGGGGGTTGAGAAACAATGTGCATCTCTAAAATGCAGTCAGCCATCATCACAGAGGTAACATCTGTCAAGAAGTTATGCACATCTTAATTGGCCAGCTGTTCTTCTGATTGATTCATTGCCTTCCAGGAATCACACTTACCTCTCCATGCTCAGGCTGGCCCTGCAGAACATCCAGCCTCTGGGCTGCTTTCAGTGTTTGGCCAGTATATTGTGCAAACCCATGTGGGAAACTCATGTGTGAAGCCTGACGTTCCTCAGGTGAAGGCCACGTTGTTCCTCAAACGGTTAACTGAAAGTCAAGTTTCTGTCACGGCTAAAGAGATACTGGTGGGTATTCAGCCAAGCATCCAGTAGTGTGTATGACTGTGGAGATGCCTGTTGTATGATGTGGGCTATCACATCACGCAGTCATGCTGAACAAAACCTAGGAATATGCTGATGACTAACAGTCCTGGTGAGATCATAGGCAGGTACCAAAAGCCTAGAAATGCAAAGGAAATGGCAGTACTGCCTGGTCACAACAGGCTGGTTTCTGGCCAGAGAGCAAGATTTATGATTCTTGAGTTCTCATGAAGTGATAGAGAGTAAGTGATAAATATGTCATCTAGAAAAAAAAATAAAAAGTCTTCCTTAGAATTTCATTTTACTGTTTTGCAATAATCAGGAGATACTTTAAGTATAAATACATATATATATATATATATATAAGAAGCAACTGCTTAATATAAATGTTTTATCATTATAATATTTGAAGTTCCGTAGTCAAGACAGGCAGGGTACTGTCTCTGTATTGTCCTAGGTCTACAACTGAAGCACTTTTTGGAAATTAATCTTAGTATATTTTAAAGGTAGCAAAAAAGGCATGAATTCACCCTTCACAAAGATGGAGCTTATCTAAGACCTCATTATTAAATTGTTTGGGAAAGTAGTGTAACATATTCATATTAATGTTAGTTTATTAGTTCTGTTTTTAAGAGTTCATGAAAAAAATTCTCAACACTAAATGTCAAAAAAATGCTAGTTTACTTTCTGAAATATGTGTTAACAATTATACTCTAGAAATCCTTTAGGAGGGGACAGAGGATGAGATATGGTATTTTATTGTGCAATTTCTTCTTTTCAGAGTAAGCAGTAGAGTCTGTAAAAGGAATGATTAGAGATTATGGCTGCTTTAGCAGGAGAAATTAATGGTAAGGTCAGGAATTTCTCTGGAGCAATCTTGTTTACTTGCAGGGTTTTGATGCTTCAGTTTGTGCTGTCTGACATGTTCCTCTGACGGCCTTGTGCAAATACCAAATAAGAGTTGGGAAAAGTTGTAGGCTTCCACAGGTGACAGCTTTGGAGGAAAAACAAAACAAAACAAAACCAGCTTTGGTTTGGAGTAAGTGGAAGTATCTGCACCTTTTCAGGATGTTTCCATTCATTGCTTCAGGCTCTTGGAGATGAAATAGCAGTATTTGATTATCAGTGTTACTAAATGATATAGAGGGAGCCATCTGGATAAGTACAGATATATTTCCCTTGTATAGCAGGAGAAATTGGCAAGTTTAAAAACCTTTGAGGAAAAAATACCATCACATGTATTCTATATCTACTCAGTATCGAACTCTAGTTTGTATTTTCAAGAACCTAATAGAAAAAGCACACTTTTCATTTTCAGATTAATATTAAAAATGCCTACAGTTAGTAGCCACAATAAGAAGAAAGATACCCTGAGCTTATGCTATTGTCTCTTTTCCTTATTTTTTTCCTGACAGAAGTTAAAAATAATAATACCAGTATTTTTTTTTCTTCCTCCATAGACCAATGTTTTTGTTTGCATTCACTAATATTTTCAGTAGGATTTTCTTCCTTTGTTTTTCAGTGCATCTTGAAATGCAGTTTTCTTTTTTTCAAATATGATGTTGCTAATCTGCTTACCAAAGCATTGACAACTGGAATAAGGTCAAAAAACAAGTGCATCTTTTCATGTATACTTGCACATCAGCTGAGATTTGTTTTTTTCATGAGGCTTTTACTCATTTTTAAAGTATATCCAGTCTGTTGACAAAAGAGCTTTATTTAAATGAGCTATGTAATCTTTACCAGCAGCCTGTGGAGCAGATTTGACAATAAAGAAATATCTCATTACCTAGGAGCTTTGTATATTGTACAGGTGTAACTTGGTAGTTGAATAGTATAAAAAGATAAATATTAACTGGATTTTGCTAATAAATCTGCCATTCTTACAGCACCAAAATCTGTAGAGTTGTTGTAATTGCCGTTGTTTGAGTTGTAACAATGAATGGAACTGATAAGGCTTATGTCATTTACATAGAATTTAGCATTCACAGAGCACTGTTGAATTAATACGACACACACATTGGGTCCTCTGATATAAGATTAGCATCGTTTGAAAATAGAGAAAGTGTAGATTTAGAAGTGACAGGTTAGTCTCTGTTCAACATGTAATGGTAATTTGCTTAGGTCTGAAAATCGTAGGTTAGTACTGACAGCAGTGACTAGTAGTTAATATTTGTGTTAGTTTCATTTTGGTTTTCTACGTTTTGAAATAAACTGATGTCTCAGGAGGGACTACTGAAGAATTACAAAATAATGTTATGTTGAATCCAGAATGTCAGGTACCTGCTATATCAGTGTCAGGCAAGAGTGGTGTTGAAACAGTTATATTCACTGAATTTAAAACAGAGTCATGTTTTAATAAAAGAATTCAGTGAAATAATCTTCGTTTCTTGTACTGTCAACACCGTAGAATGACTATGGTTCTAGCTGCCTAACATGGCAATTAGATACGTAGAGTCTTTTGCAGATCTAGTCCTGGTACAGTAATGTCAGAAATATAACCTTCTTCATAGCACACTATGATTTCAAGTCTCCTCACTGTCTTCAGCTGAATATTTCATTGCTAATCAGCTCTAGATATTAAAGACTTCAATTGGATGCCCCTCAAAAAAGAACACAAAATTCCCAGTTGTCTCTGAAAAGCTGAGCTTAAATGGTTTGGTTAACATGTCAGTGTAGCAGAGATATAATACACTTCTGCAGGGTTACATTCAGAAGCCTGGAGATTAGAACATACTTTGTCTCCCATTATTCTCTGCCTTGTTCAACAGTGTGAACATGACTCATGCTCAGTATACAATTGCAAATGAATGTAAGCTTTCCAAGTGTTTTTAAGAATTGATGATGCATTATTTTATGATGGTCCTTACTATGACTATCTCTATTTCATTCATGTTCACCTGAGCTGAATGCAGCCTATTGTTTACTAAGATTCCTGCCCAACTTCATCTTACGTCCTGTATGATACTACATTGTAAATTATTTCTCTTGCAGGAGAAGGGGAGAGATCTTTTTGCTTTGAATAATTCTGAGTTTTGTTTAAATGGTGGGATCATTTATCTGTGATAGGGTCATTGCTGTCTGCCTTGACATTTTTTAGGTTCTGGATTGCTGTGTGTATTGATGACATCTCAATTGGTTATTGTTGATGTTAAATGCTTTATGTTTATAATATTTCATCAAAATATGGTATTGATGGTGGGCTGAGTCTGGTGAGACTTCTTGGCTGTGCTCTGCCCATCTGTTTCTTTCATCTGCCTCAGCTACGTGTATTTTTCTTTCTTGCTGCTGCTTAGTCCAAGTCTTCTTAATTTTAATATCTACAACAGGGTTAGTCACTTGGTAAGTAGCTTTAACTACTTACTGCAGCTGTAACACCACCATCAGCTGCTACTCATTTTAAGTGTCTCAATTTGTATTTCCTTATATTGTTTTCAGTCTGGAATCAACCTTTGCTCAAAATAGCTATGTTCTTAAGTCCCTGTCATCAGAGAAATTTCCGTTCTTTGAGCTGTGTGGCTGAGTGTGCTTCCTAATTTTCAGGCTGTTTCTGAAGGAAACTTCAGGAATGGAAAGGGAAACATCAGTATAATTTTGTAACAGGAGCAGAATAATGTATTTTTCCTAGAATACTTAAAAAAAAAAAAAAAAAAGCAAACTGCTTGGGCTATTCAAACAAATTCAGCCTGAGGCAAACACTTGCCAGGTACATTTTTAGATCAAATGTTTGAAGTTTGGCAGAATTTAAAGAGAATCTTATTTTGAGACAAGCAGCATACTAGTTCTCCCAATAATAATATCTACTCTCTTTTTGTGATCCAGAACCTCGTAGTTTTGCTGGATCAGACATCTTAGATGTAAGTATGAATTCTAAATGCAGAATACATTTACATTATGAATAATTACAATTTTGGAAAATAAAATGGAATTTTATTCACAGAGGGCCTGATTCTCTTTTGCATTCTCACGTGGAAAACAGGAACAGTTATATTCAGATAGGTTTAATCTCACTAATTAAAAACAGCAGAGAGTAGAATTAAGTTTGTAATCATAACCTAATATACTGTGATCACATAGTAACTGGTCAGAACTGGTAACTGAAGCAGTCCAAGTAGTATGTTATTGACTGAGAAAAAGCATCATGACTGAGTTCCATGTGCTGTTCACTTTGTATTCTTAATGGAGCCACATGCCATTTGATGTTTAATCAAGTAAACACACCTAGTTTTGGGCCTGTTGTCAAATAGGTCTGTAATGTGCATTGGTCTAGTCCTACACAGCTACACTGTGCAATAAAAGATAAGGACGTGAAAATCTTGGGCCCCTGTGAACTATCAGGCAACAAAAGTAAAAAGTCTTCTGATCTAAATAAGATACAGTTCATTTTCATTATGTGGGACTTTCTTCCAATTTGCCTTTTGTTTACTGTATAGAGAATCCAAATATTGTGATAGCATTAATTAATGAGGACCTCGAAACAATACCACTGGAATAACAAATTAGGCTTGAATAGGCCTCAGTTTCAAATAGTATCATACGATTTTTATCCCAGTTTAATCCCTCAAATAAGAAATTACAGATTAAAACATTAGCTTAATTTCAATCATATTACTGCAAATCAGGCATGAATTTAATGAAGTATCTTGATTTATCATAACAAAAAACTTAAAGGTGAGAACAGAATAAGGTACCCCACTAGTTGATACTTTTACTTTATGCAGATATTATTGATGATATCAGTACCGTAGATAAACAAGGAATTTAACAAATTCAGAGCCATATCCTCCCCTCTGCTGTGAGGCACAGAGGACAGCCACAGCACAAGTGAAGAGGAATAACAGTGAAGCCCCAAAGCAGCAGCATAGCGAGGGCAATTACTTGACAGCATCACTTGTTCTTCCCAGCAGCTCACAAAGGTGCCTCTCCAGAGTTGGACTCGATGATCCTTATGGGTCCCTTCCAACTCAGGACATTCTATGATTCCTTGTTTGTAGGATGAGGACTGGGAGAAATCACTGCAAAAATTGTCCCCTCCTAGCAAAAAAAACCCTTCCACTTCTTTGAAAGCTATTGCTCCTCCATTGCAGGATTGCCATCATTTTGATGCTTGCAGAAACCCCTGCAGTTCCTTTAACAGACGGTTGTTTGTGGGACAAGCAGCAGACCTGTCTCAGCTGCAGCCTTGGCACGTGCAAGAACAACAGAAACAACGATCCTGCCACTTTCTTCCCTTTTGCATTTAGCTTTTTACTTCAGTTCTCCTCCCACAGAGAACTAAACACCAGAAACAAAGTGAATCTCATATAAACCTCATACAAATATTTGGCTACTGTACATATTCCTACACCTTAAGCACTAGAGATGTTGTTACCTTCTCTGTCACCATTTGGCTTGATGTACTGAGAATTCATAGGAAACAGTAATTTTCTCAAATGTTGAAAAAAGGCCATGAAAAATGAAGGAGTTAGCAATAATGTCATGTATGCAACTCACACATGCCATGCCTTCCTAATTCTCTACATGTGATCAAAATTTGAAAGGTAAGGAGAAGCAAATAACTTATCTGTCTATTATCTAACCGAGCAGAGGATCTACAGAAAAGGTGTTGGTGCCTGTAAGGATAGAGAGATCACGGCAAAACCTAGGAGATCTACAGGCTGCTTTTGAGTAGAAGTGCTCTTTAGCTAGGTTACTCACAATTTTTCTGTTTTAAATGGTTCTCTTAGCTAAAGGTCTGCAGTCTACTCAGAACACTGTATGGCCCTTCCAGGCTAGTGGGGCCGTCAGTTTAAGTTTTCAGGTAATAGTATTTGATGGTGCTGTTACTTTCTCACAGACCTGTATTTTTGATTGTGTGCATAATGTTATTTATGTTGCAATTAATGTTGTGAAATTAATAAATATTTGGTTCAGGCTCCATTATGCTTGGCACAATAAAATGTATTCAAAATATGAGATGTATTTGATGCAGGGTGACTTACAATAGTAACAACAACCATCACGGACTTGTAATTTGCAAGTGTTTATTCAGTTCTTTGAAAGAGAAACAATAGTGAAAGTCATATTGGACACCAGCCATTATAAGCTAACAGTTTCTCAATAAATGTTAGAGCAACTGTCAAACAACCAAACCTGAAAATTTTTTAATGTCTTTTGATTCTCTCAAGACAAAAAAACTGGGTAGCCATCGAACTGGATAGCCATCAATCCAGATAGCCATCAATCCCAACCACCATTTTCTTCATCATGACAATATATCTCACAATTATTTTACCTTTTTATAAAAATGCCAGTTTTGATAATCCAAAAATAGTTTTCCAGTTAATTTGTTTTTCTAGGGTTTAAGTAGGTTGTTTTATTAAAACGTCATAAGTTATGTTTCTGCCTTCTCTCACTTGCATTCTTTTTCAGACTCCAGAATGCTATCAAACAACACGAGATTTGAAAATAGTTGAGTTAACAGCAGACCTGCAGAAAGAGATAGATTTCAGAGAAAAAAAACAAATCTTAAAATAGGAGGAAAGGAGCAGTGGTACTTAGGAAAGATTCTTCAAACTGGAGAACATATCCCTTCCCTCTTTGGGTTCAGATTTTGGCTGTGATTCAGACTGATGTTTTTATATTTTCCCATTGAGTTTATTTACCTTCCCTCATGTTATTTTTAATATAGATTGGTAGGACTGAAAAAAAAAATATGTGCAATGATATTTTTTAATATTTTACAGCCTCATTTACAAAGATGCGGAGTACTCACAGCTTCCATGGAATCTAATGGAACTTGTGGAAACTCAGTATCTCTGAAAATCAGGCCATTAATTTTGAAAATGTGCATTAATTATTCTCTAGGCTGTAATAGCTCACTTGATATTACTATAATCTACATTCTTTTGAAAAAGTATATTTTTCAGCTGGTACACTGCGCTTGCTCCCAAAGAGCAGTCATATCTTATCATGTAAAAGCTTCTTTATAACTGATCCAATTATTGACCTGTGGCATTGACCTTAATGAAATGTAATATTTCCAAAGGAATGGTACAATCCATTGTGTTAATCTGGTTGACAGGCATACTCTTGAAGGCCTCATGCTAGCAATAGCTATGGAATTTATTGGAATAATTAACATGATGAAACACAAAACCATGTATTTCCACTACGCAATAATTTAGGAGGTTTAAATTTCCATTTTCTAAATTATGACAGGTTTAAAGTATGTAGCAATGTTTGTGGAATTTACCAATACCCACAGCCATTTACAAAAACATTCTGTGTTGGTAGATTTTCAGATTTCATTAAAACATTATTTTTTCTACCTGCTGCACTGTGTTTGTAAGTTCCAAACACTTGCAGATTAAGGAAAAACTGATAGTAGTCTGAACTGTAGGTTTTAACAATAATTACTGCTAGGAAATAGCAAAAAACTATCAGGTAAGCACTCCCACTTGGAATTCTTTCAGTTAGGATCCTTTGCACTGAATGAGGTTCCTAGGATGAGTGTTATTTTTTCTATACATCTATGTAAAATCCTTTTTTAAGTAGTGTCATTCTCAGCTGCCACATTCAGTGCAATTTAGTGCTGTTAGATGCTTTCATGTCACATGGTTATGGCTAGGTAGATTAATAGGAACTTCTATCTGGAAATTTCTTTCCTGTTATTGTTCTCCCTGAGCAGTTGATGGCTAAGTTAATTCTCTTTAGTTTTGTCATGCACTAAAGCACACATTGCCAAGCTATGATAAGCTTTACACAGGGGGAAAAAAAAAAAAAGCCCTTGTGTCCATCAAAGTCTTAAACTTGCATTTTAAACTTTGGCCTGACCTGATGTGCCATTCAAAAAGCTTCAAAAGATTATTTTTTTAAGAAAGGTTCAATATGTCCCGAGGCTATCGGTTTTGAGTTAAACTGGGTGAAGTAGAAATATTTTACTCATCAGCTTTGCAGTCACAGAGTTTGCCTCAGCTAGAACAAAACTGCTGAGGCATTTAGAGGAAATTAACCCCCCATCCTGGCAGCCAGATGTGACTGGTTTCTGACGAATGCACATGAGTGGGCTGAAAAACCAAGAGACTGTGAAATTCCTGTCAGGTCCGTACAGCACAGAATGGGCTATTGACTGCTTTCTATATTTCCCTCCATCATTCTTCTTGAACGCTGCCATTAATTTCCTCTCCTACTCCGACTTGGGAATTTATATATTTTTTCTTTTCTCTTCTTTTCTTTTTGTTAATTCTCCCTCCCCCCCTTTCTCGTCTCACCCCCCTGCCCCTTCCCCCCGTTCCCGTCGGCAGCTGCGGGCGCTGCAGCGGAGGCTGCGCGGGGCGCGGGCGGCGCGGCGGAGGCGGCGCGGCCGCTCCATCCAGGCGGGGCTGGCCCGGCTCCAGGCGGCCTCTCAGGAGAACGCTCAGAAAATATTAGCTGTGCAGGTAGGTGATTGCAGGGAAGTCGGCGAGATCATTCCGATCTAGATTGAAAAGCAAATGATGGGTAGTGTGATGAAGCATTAAAACCATATCCCATCAGAGTTTTATAAATTTTTAACCTCTTTAATAAACTGGAATTGCATGAAGGATGAATTCAGTAAGTTAGCACATATACCATGCGTGGTTTGAAAAAAAGGGGGAGATTAGATTTATTTCTCACAAACCTTTGGAAAGATTATTATAAATACATTGGCTATGAACACTGGAAACACAGAGTGGCATTAATATCTCTGCTCTTGTTTTAGAAGATGTTATTGTGACCTGTTTTGTGCAAATATTATTTCCCTGGTAAACAATATTATTTTCACTGTTTTCATGTTTAATTTCTTTAGCACGAGACAATTTTTTTAGAAGTGTAATACCTTCCCCACTCAGTTATATGAAGTCTTTCCCTTATTTGTTATAAAGCAACATTGGGGGCCTTATAAAATTTAAAAATGTTTTCCAGCGATGTATGTTTTTTTACGTTATGACTTGTTCCCTGGATATAAATGTTTACAATGGAAAATAGCTACTATATGCTATAGTTTGAATGTTCTTTTTTGTGTTGTTCTATGGTATCACACTCATATGTCTGTAAAGCCACTCCTTTCAGTCTCTTCCCATAGTCAGTGACCATAACCAGATGGCGTTTGTGAAGGGTTTTTAAAAGACTTAAGTGAAAAATTTCTTCAGACTTATTCCTTGCAAAAGAAGTTGTGTTGCTGATACAGCTTCAGTGCAACATATTCTTATAAACCTTGTTTTCTAATTTTGAACAGTCAGGCTTTTTTGCATGATTGTGGAAACAATTTTGTGACATTTTAATATTATGTAATTACAATTCATAGTTAGTATCTGATGCATTGAAGTAAAAGCTAACTCGAATAAGTTGTAGAATTAAATTAAACTGCATCAGTACCATGATCTGATTTCAGTATCTCACTAAGAGGATTTTTATTTTAAAATTCCATATTTCCATATACATTCTACTTCCATAAAAGTTTTAGAAAATCCTAGTCATACTACAATCAGAAAGTCAAGAAAAAATAATTAAAATAAAAATATAATCAGATTTTATACTTTATTCATGATTTGTAATACTCTTAATGTTACATTTTTTTGGGAAGTGTTGCCTTTGTTAAATATTGCACTGAACTGTGTGCCACTGAAGACAGGTAAGCTGGGAACTACACTTTTTTTCATCAAAATTTCTCATTTGGCACTCAAAAAACTGGAAAAGCACCTTTTTGGGTTTTTTGGGGAGAGATAGCTGTGCTGATTTCTGTTCTTTCCTGTGTGCAACTACTCCAATACTAAGTGAAGAACAGAGGTGATCGATGCACAGCTGAAAATTCATGAATAATAATAGCAATGACATGGAAGCCACAGGTGGCGTCTGGTTTCCTCACACATGAATCTTTACATTAATCTAATGTTACATAGTATTTTAATAGCTGCACTGTGAACCTCATATACAATTGAACTCTCTTGTCAATAACTAGTCCACATAATAATGAATGAATTTTGCAGGAATCCTTCACCTTAACATAATTTTTTCCATGCATGCTGTTCACGTTGAGAAGCTGTGTCTGTAAATCTTGTCACCCTGAATAACTCAACTAACTAGAGATGAGCCTAAACTAATGTTTCAGATGTAAGCCCCAACAGTATTTGGGGAGTGTTCAGATCTGAATAGTTCAGACCTACCAAAGACAACATTTTTTTTCAAAGTTTGGATAACATTGTGTCCCTGTCTGCTTTCACTCTCTGTGACACCCTTTTCTGATATTCTGATCCTTTTATCATGTTCTTACTTTGTTTTTAAGCAGTTTGACTGATAATAACTTCTTATTAAAATAGCGAGCAAGAAAAATATATAAAATTATAATGGAAACTAGTTCATCTGAGAGCAATTACCAAGGTGTATAGAAGAGTATTTCCTTTCAGCAACATGATATTTTTGTATTTTAGAGGTCTTGGCAGTGATTTATTTACGTATGGACCGGTGTCTTTGCTTAATCTATGTTATTGTCAAATCAAACTATCCTCTGTTAATTAAGTTCTTCTGTTGATGACATTCAGCACAGTGGCACACACTTCCCACATAAAAGCTGGCAGCCATTCCTCTTCCTTCTTTTTCTTTCAGCGAGAAATGCCCCAAGTTTGTTGTTTCCAGCATCCAGCTTGCATCAGTGTGAGCATGAGAACCAGCTGCACTGAGCAGCATGTAAGTGTGCAGCACAATGGTGATTCCTGCTCACAAGAGCTTGTGTCCCAGCAGCTACTTTACTAGAGCAAACAGGAGCAGGTGAATCACAGAGAAGAGTGAATTAGAAGAGGCAGTAGATACAGTACATTGGCTGCCTAAGTGTTTTCTAATATTTTACAGAAGCCATGACCTGAGTGAGATCCAAAGAGAGACTTAAAAGTAGACAAGAGGAGAGTTTTTTTCTTTTTAACCAGGTACTTTTTAACTAGCAACACTCTCCAGTTATACACAGCAGCAGTGTTCTGGGACAATTATAGAACATAGAATCGTTTAGGTTGGAAAAGACCTTTAAGATCATCAAGTCCAACTGTTAACATAACACTGCCAAGCCCACTCATAAACCATATCTCTAAGCAGGACATTTACATGTCTTTTAAACACCTTCAGGGATGATGACTCACTGGGCAGCCTGTTCCAATGCCTGACAACCCTTTTGGTGAAATTTTTCCTAGTATCCAATGCAAACCTCCCCTGGCGCAACTGGAGGCCATTTCCTTTCATCCTGTCACTTGTTATTTAGGAAAAGAAACCACGACTGACCTCATTACAACCTCCTTTCAGGTAGCTGTAGACAGCAACATGGTCTCCCCTCAACCTCCTTTTCTCCAGGCTGAACAGCCCCGGTTCCCTCTGCCGCCTCTCACCAGCTTTGTTCCCCTTCTCTGAACTATCTCCAGCACCTCACTGTCTTTCCTGTAATAAGTGGCCCAAAACTGAACACAGGATTTGACATGGGACCTCACCAGTGCTGAGTACAGGGCCAATTATTATTATGCAAAAATCAAGAGCTGCCTCAGGCTGGATGACATATTTGACTGATGTTTCATTATTAGTAGTCTGCATTATTCAGCCTATTTTTAAAAGTCTACACTTGCCTTCCAATCACTTCCAATGGTCCAGATAGACCATAGAGTCTGTAGGACTTTGTGCTTGAGAAGGAAAAACAGTGCCTGGAATAAGGTGGTGACAAGTGCCAAAGCCATTAGTGAGGAGGAAGTTTCTAGTAACAGTTATTGGCGAAGTCCTTTATAAATGCAAAAAAAAGGGAAACCTCAAGAGGGATCCTACTTAGCAGCAAGGTGCTCTTGTTAATGATAATTTGAAAAAAAAGAAAAAGAAAAAAAAAAAAAAAGAAAAAGAGGCTTGCAATTATGTCTCCCTAAAAGTTTTAAATTAAGAGAAGAGCTTTACAATGATGGCAAGCTCCTTTGGTGTCTGGTCTCCCAAATTTATTTCAGGAAGAAATAATGCCATACCAGTACCAATTTCTATCAGCACTAAACTTGGTACTGATGCTAGAAATTTTTTGTTGGTCATCCACCCTGCTAGTTAAGCAGGGAACTGAGCCGGCTTTTAATTTCAGGCTTTCCTCCCTGTCACACTGCTAAGTCATGCCCTTGGGCTGAGCTTTGGTGATTGTACTGAACTGAAGGGGGGTTCTCAGGCTCAGTGCAGCATGGGCAGTGTGTCCCCTGGAGCACAGATCTAGTGTGCACATCCCCTTTGGGAATGCTCTGCCCCTAGAATCATCATAGAATCATAGAATGGTTTGGGTTGGAAGGGGTCTCCAAAGGTCATCTAGTCCAACACTCCTGCAATAAGCAGGGACATCTTCAACTAGATCAGGTTGCTCAGAGCCCTGTTCAGCCTGGCCTTGAATGTCTCCAGGAATGGGGAATCTACCACCCCTCTGGGCAACTTGTGCCAGTGTTTCACTACCCTCATTGTAAAAAATTTCTTCATGTCTAGTCTTAAACTCCCCTCTTTTAATGTACAGCTATTACCCCTTGGCCTATCACAACAGACCCTGTTAAAAAGACCCTGTCCCTATCTTTCTCACAGGCCCCTTTTAAGTACTGAAAGGCCACAATAAGGTCTTCCCAGAGCCTTTTCTTCTCCAGGCTGAAAAATCCCAGCTCTCTCAGCCTGTCCTCACAGGAGAGGTGTTCCATCCCTCTGATCATCTTAGTCGCCTCCTCTGGATCCTCCTCAACAGGTCCATGTCTTTCCTGTACTGAGGGCTCCAGAGCTGGATGCAGAACTCTAGGTGGGGTCTCACTAGAGCAGAGCAAAGGGGCAGAATCACCTCCCTCGACCAGGGTGGCCATGTTTCTTTTGATACAGCCCATGATACGGTTGGCCTTCTGGACCGAGAGCACACATTGTCAGCTCTTGTTCAGTCTTTCATCCACCAGTACCCCCAAGTCTTTCTTGGCAAGGCTGCTCTTAATCCTTCATCCCCCAGCCTGTATTGATACCAGGGTTTGCCTCAACCCAGGTGCAGAACCTTTCACTTGGCCTCGTTGAACCTCATGCTATTCACATGGGCCCACTTCTCAAGCTTGTCCTGGTCCCTCTGGATGGCATCCCATCCCACCAGCCTGGCTCTAAGAGGCTGCCACATGCCATCACCATCTTAAATGTCCTAGGGCCAGAATCTCTGCTTTGCCATGATTACACTTAGGGCTGCAAAGGCAAAGAGTCCATTGTTCACCTCTTTGTGTCTCTCTGCAGCCTTGGCACCGTCTGTAAAAAAAAAAACCTACCCAGCAGCAGTGCACTTTACTGGGGAATCATAAACAGAACACAGTGCCTTCTGGATGCACCTCCTTTTGGGTCTCTGTCCTGAGAAAGAAGACCAAAAAGCGTACTTCAGTATGTAGCAGAAATGAGTATATGCTTACTGAGCTCACACCATGGTTGTGTGACTGAAGACATGTTAATATTATCCAAATATGTTTAAATTATCCAAGCCATGGACAATATGAGCATGAACCATGAAGGCAGAATTATGGGAGTTAACCTCTAGTAAATACTAGCTTTTCCTTTTTTTTTGTTTTGTTTTGTTTTGTTTTGTTGTGGTTTTTTTTTGCTAAGGGTCATTAGTCTGTATTTTGCCTGGTGACATTCATAGATTAAAAAAAAAAAAAAAAAAAAATTTATATTAAGCTCCCTTTGTTTCCATCAACCTTTTAAACACATATTCCCTGGTTTTTGTCATTGTTACCCTTTTGCTTTTTCAGCATTTAATATTTACCTTGGAAATAGGAATGATTACTTAGTGTCCATATGTTGTCTGAATATACTTCTGGCAGAAAATGAAATTTTAAAATTGAGCACTTCAATTATGATGTTTAAAAAAAGGGATATGAGATTCTTCCATAGTAGTAGAAATGAATAAATATGTTGGCAATCAAATCAACTGCTAGAGCAGAGATCAATGACTGAAGTGATTTATACTTTCAATTTTGGCTTTTCATCTATTTCATTTTTTGTAGAGCAAACTGTTTCATGGGCAAGACTGTTTCATCTGCTTATGCTGTACCTTTTTTCTAACCTGTTTCAAGTTTTAAAAAATCCTTTACTACTGTCTGATTGCAACCAGTGCCAGAAATTGAGAGATTAGAATTGCAGTGCATGAAGTGCACTAGAAGTACATTAGAAGTTCATGAGCACTGCTCTGCTCTTCTTTCATTCTGGACAGTTTATATCCATACTTAATTGCTCTGAAAAAATAATTTGTTTTTTTCGTGGTAGTCAAAGAATGTTCTATGAGTTCCATCGTAGATTACACTGACTCTTCACATAACATTAATTACCTTAATTGTCAAAGGACATCCTATGGGGTAGGAGAGGAGCAAAGCCTATTGCTGAAGTCAGTGACAGCTTTTCTTTAAATAAGAGCTGCATGGAGATCTCTTCTGGTTGGAGTTTGAAAAAATGTGACATAGCAATGTGGGAAAAATTCACCATCACAGTTGGTACAGTCCATATTCTATAGTCTGCTTGAGGATTTCAGTCTTCAAAAATCCTCCTATGGTTACTAAATACATTTTTAGTCCTGTAGAAAACAATAAAAGTAATCTTTAATTTAGGGGAAAATAAAAGCTGATAAAAATGTAAAACCTTTTCTCCCAAAAGTGTACAGGCAAAGTATTAGTTATGTTAATGACTTTTGTTTCCCCAGTAATGTTTTGGAGTTTCAATAACTTGGCTCTTGAGTAAGTTCAATTAGCTATCTAATTGCAAAAATGATATATGATGGCAGGCGTAGCTTTATTTAGGACTGTGGCTGTGCTTTAATTCTGACAGTCTTCAATTTAGTACATCCTTTTAGATGATTTATCTTGACTATACTTCTGCCAAAATTATTTTTGGGGCCAAAGTGCTAACAAAAAGATAGCATCATTGCTACTCTCACTGTAATTTTAAAGCATTTCATATATACTATTTCTCCGGGTGGCATAACAAGGCTACTTTTTTAATACATACAATATTATTGGCTTAATTTTTAACATATCTGCACCTTTGATAGCCATTCACACCAGTTCAAAGTGAAATAAAAAGAGATCTTCAGGATTTAGGGTTTGGAAACTTCTTAGTTGGTTGCAATTTTAACCATTTTCATTAGGTGGAAATTTCCACAAAAGAATGAAACATCAACACGCAGACTGTCACTTCGACTGCAGAATGCTGTGATTATTTATTCATTTTCCCCAGTTTTACTCAAGTTGCTTGATTATCCCGAAATCTTTAAAAATTTTTGGTAAAGCTGTGGTAGTGCAAAATAATTCCACTCTAATGAACTTCACCAGTTTACACTGGGGGAGAGTTTTCATCTATTTGTTATTGTCTTTTTTGGGGCAATTTTGCAGATGTCACCAGAGAAAGGACTGTTCTTTACTAAGGCTTTGAAACTTTGCTGAATCTCTGTGAACATTTCAGTGGTTATTGCGTCTTCCTGAAGGAAATGTCCTACCGACTGTGCAAAATCTGTGGTTTTCATGGCACCCTGGTCTATCTCCTTACAGGAAAGAGCCAGTCCAGTTCCATTAAGGACAGGCCCAACTATAATCCTGCATGTTAAAAGCAGGATCTGCCCTTTTGCTTTCTGAAAACCACTAATTCTTCAGTTGTTTCTTAGCTGTCAGATGGTAGTCAATTTAAGTACATCTTTTGTACTCTGACTTATTAACACAGGTGTGTTATGGTGTTCCTCAGGGCTGATGCTCTTCCAAATCTGTATGCCTTCCCTTTTATTTTTCTCTGTTATGGGTTGAGTTATCACCGTTTATGCTGATTACACTCAGTTGTGTCTTCTTTGCCTGCTGATTTCACTTTAGCAGTCTTGCTGTTTCTGTCTTGTCTTGGAGACATATGGGGTTGGATGACAGATAACTTTTCTTAAGGGGACATGGCTACACACCTTTTAATTAGTTCTAAGATTTTGTATTTAGTCACATTTATTCACAGTAACTATTTAAAATATTGAAGTTAAATTTTGCTGATTTTATTATTAATTTGTAAAATATTTATTTTGTACAGTTAAAGAGGAATTGAGACCAAGTATTTTTACCTCTGCTCATGGGTGTAATGTTTCTGAGTTGAAAAATTGTTACTTTATTAATAGGACTCTAAAGAAGCATGGAAATCAGCATCTAATATATAGTTTCTAAAAATTTATGTTTTTCCTCCCAAATGCTTATAAACTTTGGATAATAACATCGTGGATTCTTCTAACTATGATCTCGCACTTTATTTCAATCCTTAAAGTGATAATTTGATTTTTCTAGATTGAGTTGATGACCCTGACAAACATTCACCAAACTCTTTGAATTTACTTATCAGGTATATGTAGTGGTAAATACAGCTGCCGTGAAATAGACACATAAAATATTTGTGGCCATTCATTTTATTGCTGCATGATGGGTGAGATCCTTCTAGTAAGAGAGTGCAAAGTAATCTCAAAATAAGTGCAGTTCATAGAAAAAATTAGAACCCACTTCATTTCATTGCCTTATTTTCATGGTCTGTGATTTTGCTTATCACATGACAAAACTCTGATGTCTTTGACATAATTTCCTTTACCATTTTTGTAGTGAACTGTACGTATTGTTTGGCACAACTCAGTTGCATTTAAGTTTTTATGCCACTTACACTTTAGCACGCCAATCTTCCTATGCTTCTCATGAACTCCTTATTTTTAAAAGCGTCGTGCCCAAAGGGTGACATAACAATGAACATTTATTGACATTCATAGGAACACCTGTGGTGGCCTTAACTGGCTAATTCTTCTATGGCTTTACTTCAGACTTTCACTATATGAACTAAATGTGATATGAGGGAAGTCATTTTAAAAATGTGGCTTTCACCTAAAAGCTCTAGTGTGTAGAAGTAAGATAAGGACAAACAGTTCTACTAGTTGCCCATCAGTGATGGAGGCTACAAGATGGTGTCTGCAAGCAGACAAATTAGTCTCATGTTTTTAAGATAAACCTAATGAGAATTGTGTTGATGAATTATTTAGTTTGTTTGCAGGTGTATGTTTTCAAGATATAATTTTTGTGCAGGAATATATATTAGGATTTTGAACTAAGAGAAGATTGAAAGATAACATCTAATCTAGGAGATTTATTTTAAAATTTATTTTAAAATAAAAATTCCTAAGAGTTACATTTCTTCAGTATTTACCACTCCTTACTCAAATTCATCTCTGTATATTACCAGAGTAGCCCTAATTTCCACTTTCTTACACTTTCTAACATCCACACAGAATGTCTTAATATTTTAAAATATGCTAATAGAAATCTGTAGATGCTTCTTTTTAATAATGAAACACAGGTTTACAGAATTAAACATTCACTGCAAGTAACTTGATATCTGACTTTAGCTGATGATGAGATTACTAGACAAACTTCATTTCTCATTGAACAAAAGTTCTTCTCCTATTAAAGAGAAACAGAATCCAGAAGTGCTGTCTAGGAATTCATATTCTTTCCACCTGTAACTCTGATAACTTACAGGCGTGGGCCAAACACTCAAAACTCCAGTAAAATCTGAGGAACTGGCAAGCATATTGTCTTTGCTGCTGCTTTTGTTGTCATCGGGGCTATTCAAACTAGTAGGTCTTAAAAGACAACAAGAGAGAAAGTGTGTGATTTCCAGCTTCCTGAGAAATGATCCACTGAGTCATGTCACTGCTACAGCAATTTTTAAGCCTCAGATTATGCTCCGTACACCCTGGCAAAGAGATTCAGAGTTTAAAACTTGATGGAATAAAAATGTGCTGAAACACTGAAACACTGTACCATGAATTGAAAAGTGGTTTGGTTTGGTTTTTGTGGTTTGTGGGCTTTTTGTTGTTGTTGTTGTTGTTGTTGTTTTGTTTTGGTTTTTTCCCCAAAAAAAAAAAAGAAAAAAAAATTGTGCTTGATGCCTTTTCCAGAATCTGAAGGCTACTGGATTTTTATTTCTCCAATTAGCACAAATTTTTATTTTATTTTACTTTATTTTTTAACTTAAATAACTAAAACCTATGTTGAAATCTTTACACAAAACAGGCTGACTTGAATTCATAGAAATAACTGTAGCTAGTGGTGTTCCCCAAGGGACAGTGCTGGATCCAGTCTTGTTCAACCTCTTCATCAGTGACCTGGATGAAGAAACTGAGAGCACTGTCAGTAAGTTTGCTGATGATACCAAACTGGGAGGAAGGGATGACACATCAGAAGGCTGTGCTTCCATTCAGTGAGACCCAGACAGGCTGGAGGACTGGGCAGAGAAGAACCTGATGAAGTTCAACAAGGGCAAGCATAGGGTCCTGCACCTGGGGAGGAATAACTTTCCTAATATTCAGTGGCAACTTTCATAGTATTCTATGCTCTTAGCCTTGCCTGCAGTTCAAAGGAGTTCTTCCTATTATAGAAAAATGTCATGTAAACACCAGTGGTCCAAAATCCAACAATAGTTAATTCAAATTTTTCCTAGCAAAATGCATAGGAATCCTTGATTCTGTTTGAAAAGCTTAGCTGTTTTGGTTTGAGTAGCTGAGTTATAAAAATGGGGGAAAGCATATACACAATGAAAATCTCTAAAAGTATTATTGTTCTGTGAAAAGTTTTTTAGGTTTTTCTTCCAGAGAATTGTAACCATTTTTCATCTGTAATGTTATTTTTCTAAATCATGTTTTGTCCTGGTTGGAGCAATAGTATTGAATATCAGGAAAGCTATAGTTTTCTTAAGCAGTGCTGGCTAAAAAAGATAAAACGTAATTTGGATGCACATTATGTTTCTATCAGCCATGCCGAGAGATACCTGTATAGCAACAGACCAAACAACTTTCTAAATAGTTTCATTTAAGGTAAACTGCTGTGTTTCTGAGACTTCTCATCTAAAATAACTCTACATATTTGGGTACTGCCTTCAAGTTTAAGGCCAAATTACAGGTAACATTGAGGTTCATAGTGATGATTCTATAGCTCATGAATCTGTCTTTAGAGACCTTGGCCAAATATGACAAACTTCTCAACAGTCAATCATTTGGATCACAAGATTCCCTTCATCAGCAAAACCAAAGCAATTTTGCATGTATTTACTCCTTCAAGAAGCCAATGGTAGTTTTGAATGACAAGAGAGTACATCAATGAGCTGACAAATAAGGCAGTTATTCAGTTGTTATGTGTCAAAAGAAAAGGGAAACAACACTTCATAGACTTGCTTTTCCAGCGATTGACAGAAGCCTTCCGTGTATAACTAAGAAAAGTTAAATAAAGCCCATTTTTAGGAAGACAAGATTAAGGATAGGATTTATGAAGTTATACTATTGCCAAATGAGCAAATTCTTAGCTCTGGTTTTATATGTAGAAACTAAGAATTAAATTTCTTTATCCAGTACAGTGAGCAAAGAATCAGAAAAATGACATTTTAAATTAATGATTCAACCTTGCAACACCACTTTGGGCTATCTGAAGTTTAGCAACCTCCTTCTACCCATTTTAAACATATATCAAAACACAGGTTTAATGATGAACTGTTTACATGTTGAAAGCTCCTTTTTGGCAGCTCTTCTGTTTTTGTCGTTACCTGAATTAATTATGGTAGTTCAGAACACCTCTAGTAAACATGCTGATATATCATAGATTATAAACTCATCTACTGAACTCTTAACCATGGTTGCAAAGTAGATTATTTTATTTAAAGACAGCAGTTTAAAAATTTAGACATTTAATTTAATTATCCTCTTCCAGAAGTGTAAGAAGAAATCAGAATCCTAGTGTGAATAGCATTATACTTGCATAAGAAAACTTACAGGAGCATTTTTGCCTCAAACTCAATAATTTTAGTTATAATCACTAACTATGTTTTTGTTTTACAGAACCAGTATGATTTCAAAAAAGAATAAAATTGCTTTTAAAGTACAAAAATAATTATGAACCACTTGAAATGTAATGTCTGTATTTTATTTCTCATCAGAATTCATTAGTGTGTAACATCAATAATTTAGCCCATCATTTGCCAACACTGACTTGGCTCAGTAGTTCAATCATGTAACCCTGTAAACTCACTTTCCATTAAAATGAATGTTGCTGACAAAGGATAACCAAAGAGATACTTCATTTATTAGCTAAAGAGATACTTCATTTATCAACATTTTTAAATTAGGAGTTTGGGACCACAGACACTTAGCTGGATAAATTATTCAAAGGAATCTTTGCATTAGGCCTAAAGATGTTTGTAGAATGAAATACAATGTTATCCAGAATTATAACTGCCTTTCATTTGTGTAACATGTAATTCACAGTATACTATTCCACAAACCAACAGAGCCACCTGCGGAGAATCAAATGACCTACTGGAATGAAATCCTGACTCTCATGTGCAAAATTATAAAATATGTAATAGTTATCCCATATTTTGATTAACTCAATCAAGCATTTCCCACAGAAAACTCCTTACATGAAACTTCTTGCAATACGCACCATAATCTTCCAAAGTTGCACTTGAGGTATTAAGTGCTTTACATTATTTTACTATGAGCAGCTTCTTCAAATCCAGCCATTATCTTCTCCAAACACATCTTTTAAAAAAATTCAGGTTTCAGATGTGATGTCTCAGCTTGTTGCTTCTCCAACCTTTTTTCTAGCCACCTATTCTTTCTTACCAGGATACTGGCTTCATTTGCTAAACTTCAGTCCTTTTTTTTTTTGCTAACATACTACACCTTGGACACAAACATTTCTTTTTTTCAAGAATAAATAGCTACCTGAAACACATGAGGACAAAATTAGGAATAAAATAAAAAAAATCTCTTATCATATCTTTTGCTTATGCCTAGCAAGATAGATCTGGAAACCAAATCCTTTCTGAGGACAAATCAGTAAACATCTGTCACAGCATCAACTTAACATGACTGTCATCTGACTGTGTATTCTGAGTGCTGCTACTAGCAGTACAGAAGGAACCAATTAAGGACATAAGCAGAAAGTCAATAAAAATGTTATAATACCAGTTTGGTGCAAGCCATGACATTGCTGTCCAATTCCCCTTACTGTTTCATGTCTGAGCAGAGTGTAAATGGTTTTCCAGAAAGTATTCTCGTCTTCATCCCTTTCTCAGACTTGCCACTGCAGATGTCCTTAACCCAGAGACAAGAACCGTTCCTCCTTTGAGTGAGATTCCAAGTAAATAATGTAACAGTCTCAGTGCTCATGGGCTGTTGTAAATACATTCTTATGATACTCCAGAGAAGCAAGGGATCAAATTTAAGTCTTTATTCCCAAGTGTTCTCTTAAAAACTATTTTTTCCAAAATGAATGGGATATTTCCTGACCGTGTATGTGGTAGCAAAGCAGATATCTATATTTGAGACAAACGAAAAGACGCCGCTATCAGCTAATTCAGGGGACTGAGAAGCTTTATACCAGAAAATATTTTTTTTAATTTTTTTTCTCTTTTTTTGTGGAGGGAGAGTGGGGTGGAAAGGATTATGCCTTGGAGAACTACTCAGTTCTCAAGAATAATTTTGAAGAAAATGAGAACAGAAGCAACTCTCTTTCAATAGTGTTGTATTTCTCATCCCAAGGATACTCAGCACTGTTACAAGAGTATGCAATCCATATCATCACTTGACTCAGCATCACTTTTGGTGCTCCTACTGGCACTGGAGCAATAAGCTGAGAACTGAAGACTTGGAAAGGGCATTTTCTTTATCACACTCGACTCTCCTCCAAAACTGTGATGGGTCACAGCAGTTTCACTGAGTTGCTTTAGCATGCCAGCTTGTCACAGCTATAGTGGAACTCTACTAGAGAATTTTAATTATCTATAATAACTCCAGAAAATCCCATTTTTAATTTGGCACAGAATTTTTAAAGCTATGAGTTTTAGTTTTATTACGATTCCTAAAATAAGAAAATGAAAGAGTACACAAAACAAGGAGATTTTTAATGCTATGCTTCACTCTGATTACCCTTTAGGGACTAGGAAGTCCTGCAAAATAAAAAACATACCTAAAACTGGTCCCATTGAAGTCAATGATGAAGTTAGACTGGCCTCCTTAAATATGGGACTATTTTCCTCAGGGTGAAGGAAGAACAATTGGAGTCAATGTATGTACTCTCACTATGCTGCCTTGTAGTTAACATTTTATTCTGAGGACTAAAGTTCCACTTGAGTTTTCGTGATAGTTTTGTTATAATCTTGATGACTCAAGAAGGTAAACAAGGCAGATTTTGTAAGGCAAGGTACTATCTTTTATTAGACTGTGAAAAAAAGACAAGCTTTTGAGTACACAAGCGCTTCCTGTTAGCACCATTTCTAGTTTCTTCTGTAACTATCTGGGAGGGTGTTGGGCATTATGTTCTTAGTTTCAGTGATATACTCACTGATAATCTAATTATTACTCAGTTTAAAATGTATCTATATAATTATGCAGCAAAGACTTCCAGCTGTGTTCTGCTCTTTCTCAGATCTTAATAGCTTATTTATCTCACTATGATAATAATTCTCCACATTTAATAGTGACTCCTTTGACCTCTAACAGACCTATATACATGATGAGTCTAACCATGGCTGGTATTATGTTATTACCTTTATTTTCCATTTATTTCTCATTCTTTTTAATTCCTACTTCTTTCTTCTTAACAGGTAGAGTCTGAAAGATGTGGAAAATCTGAAGGAGATGAGGAAGGAAATTATTCGACTAGATAAATCAGATTAGCATTTGAGATTAGCACTACAAAATGCTATGACAGTCTTTTGAAAGAATTTATAGTTTTTCTTTGTTTTCTCTGGTTTTCCCAGTTCCATGTGTCTCAAGGATAAAAAGCCATTTGTCGTCTTTCTTGTACTGATCATCAAAGACTTGAATTTTTCCTGTATATAAACCATCAGAATTTTTCATTGCTTTATATTCTCTCAGACAGTATACAATTCTGGAGCTCAATCTGTAATAGCCTGACAGTGTCACTGTCCCCCTGACGGATATGTTTCTGCGCAATAACCATTCAGGTTGAGGAATCATGCCCTTTAGCTTCACCAGTATGATTTCTGCCTTACCAAGATCAACATCCAGAAAAGTGGCCTGTTTGGGCTGCCATGTGATTTAGAATAATTTAACAAAACTTTTAAATAGACCTGTCTCTTTAAATTGCTCTTTCTTATTAGGGAATACTGAAGATTTTTCCTTTTCAAAATTAAAACAATCTTTTATTGCAGCAAACTAGTGGGGAAGTACAAATTATTTTGGAGCCAAATCAACTTTTTTTGGGAGCAAGAAAAGCCTGTGAGGGGTGTGTGGATGCCCCTCTGAAGCAGCATTTTCAGTTTTCTGTCTGTCCCATATGATGGAGGCAGCTGCAGTCGGGGACACAAATGTCCTTGGGGACATGATGGAGAGAAACCTGAGTGAGCCACTCCATGACTTTCCCCCTTCCTGCCACACTCCTTGGCCTTGAGTAGTACAAGTCCTACAGAGAGGCTTTAACTTATCTTTTCAGAGACTATGAATGAATTTGCAAAGTTGTTTGTGGATATATAGCTCTTCTAGCTACTTTTAGGTTAATGCAAAACCTTCCTTTCCTGAGTTTCCATGTGCGCTACACGGACAACAGGAGGAATATCTCACACTATGGAAACTCAGAAGGATGACCCTGAGATTAGAGGGAGGTCTTCTGGAATTTAGAAATACTTGCTGAAATGAGGAAAATTCTGGCAAAAATTCTCTTCAGTGTGTTCTTACTTGTCTGTTCTGGGATAGGAAAATGTTAGGAAGAGATATCGCATATGGTTATTCTGCCCTTATACTTTACGTAGCTTCTTATCATGACCATTGCTGGGAACAAAATGGTGGGTTAGATGGTCTGTTGGTTTGACTCCACATTGCAGTTCATGTTATAGTGTTATGGAAAAATGAGAACCTCAGCACTAACGTTGCTGACTTCTAAGGCAACATATGCATTTTCCAATTTTACATTCACATTTTATTTATATCCCTATTATTGTGCCTATACTTTTCTGTATACTTTTCTGATTATGATGCTGTTTTACTGTGTATTCACATACTTCAGATAGTCTACATCTGTATCAAAAGGTGGTTTCCAACTGTTAGCCCTTTTTCCCCTCAGGAAACACATTAAATTATTTATGTTTGAGGAACTCTTCTCTACATAACTTTAAAATATACCATATGGGAGAACGAGTTTGTAAAAATATGAATCGTAATTGAATATGTGCCCCACGTTGGAAGAAGCTGATACTCCAGAAGTTAATGTTAAAATACTTCCAAGATATAATACTCACTGAAACTGTTACCCTGAGAGAAACTGAAGACTAGAGAAAGTAACAGGTTTCCTTTAAAATTTCACTTTGATTTTTATATCCTGTCAGGCTGATGTTATGCATTTGGCACACATATTTTAGAGAATACAAAAGAAAAAGAAAATATTTCCTGCTCTTTTGAACTTAGCTTTCAAAAATGTTTTCTTCAGTGTTTTAAAGAGAAGAGAAAAATTAAATTATTCCTTATAAATACATTATAATAATACACACGTTGCCTCTCACTCTGGACAAAATATCTGATAAAGTACTTACTATGAACATTAAAAAAGTGTGTTTGTCAGCACTGGATGCTATGTAATCAGTGGTGCAGGTTTGGAGAACACCACAGTACTGCCATTCCTAAAGCTTTCAAAGCATGTCTCCATGACTAGAGGAACACTCTGTAGTATTTTGTCATAATTACCAAAAAAAAAAAAACAAACCAGTAGTATTTTGCACATCTAAGATAAAATGTTGCAGGATAAATCTTACAGGAAATTGAGCTTGAAGTGCTGTTTAGGCAGTTGTTAATTGACTACAAGCATGATGTTTCAAGAAGGGAATTTACGTGGCCGAAGTTCACACCCTGTTCTCTTTTTTTCCATTCTTTCCTCCAGCAAATGACTCCTAGGTGTCCAAAGAGGAGGAATGTTATAAAATAGGTTGCATCAGTAAAAGAATAAAGTTACTCCTCTCTTCTTAAAGTGTTACAGTCTGGCTCAGACATATCCACATGTCACACCTTGCTGTTCCTGCAGTATGTTAGGTAGAACAGCTGGCAAAGGAAAAGCCAGTAGGGGCTATTAAGGACTCTGGGACTGATTTTGATATTTTTCTGTGTTTTAAATCCATTAGTTTCATTACAGTTACACCTAATTTATATCTGGGTAAAAATCAAGCTTTAAGTTTGCCTTATATTTTCAGTCTTTATTTCTAATGACTTGAGAGCTACTAGTATTTGATACTGTCAAGCTAATGAAGCAAATTAAAGATGAGTGACCATATTTTATGTCATAGATCACATAAAATACTTTTTTCAGTTTCTAAAATTAAATAAGGATTTTTTTTTTTTTCACTGAAAACCTAATAATGCATATGACTGTCATAAACCTAATTTACTTAGTATATTGTAAAATGCAGCTTCTTCCTAAAAAGCTGAACTTTTTTAGGAAAAGGAGTGGAAGTTTTCTCATAACCCAGAGCTTCATAAGCATGTGACCTAAGTGTCAAGTAAAATAAAATGAAGCACTCGCTTGGTAACAACTATGCTGAAAATCAAATGGTTGTCCCGCTGAAGTTTACAGCCTAATTTGATAATTCATTTTACATGAATGTAATCCATTGATTTAAATTATTCATGGAAATGAGATCAGAGTTACAATGTACAGGTGTTTTGTTTTGTTTTATTTCAGGAGTGACAGAATACATGCACAGCTCTCAGTTTTCAGTTAATGGGAACCTAGATGGGTGCTAAACCTTGGCCCTAGACAGATGTATCAGTATTTCATCCACAACAGAATCGTTTTGTCAATGAGCCAGGACAGAAAATTTTCCTTTAAGACAATTCAATCTAACCTTAATTTTTTTATTAAATCCCTTTTGAAATTAAGTAAATGTCATTAATAGAGTATCATTTTCCCACTTGTAAACATTAGTTATTAAAAGTAACATTCAACTAAATTTACAATGCATGTTAATATTACCTTCATTTTATTACTAAAAGACATTACATCAGATCCAAATAAAAGGTACTGGCAGTGGTTCTGATGCTGGCTTTTTTACTCACTGTGAGCTTCAGCAAAATCCTGGAAAGTAAAGTCAGTAAATCAGTGAAGTAATCGTACCACTCTCATTTCCTTTTCCGTCATCTTTAAGAGTTTCATCCATTTAGGTATTTCACCCCAAACCGCATTACTACTGTGTTTGACTATAGCACCTTTACAGTTGTGCCTTTCTCAGGGACAGTGGCCCAGTCTGTTTATTTTCAATTTACATTTATGTTTCCCCAGATTTGCATTCATACAACATGTTCTTCCATTTTTATACTCTCAAGAGCACCTCTCTAACGGGCTGCACTGCTGCGGATAGTCCCCGGCTTAATCCAGATGTGCTGAATGACAAACACATACAAAGAACAAAAATTCTGATTATGGAGAAAGGATCCAGAAAGACTTATGTGCTAGTTGGCCGCAGGATCAGGAACGAGTCTCTGGCTCTGGTTTATTTAGCAGGGATAATGTTGCCTTTTTCAGACTTTACGTTGTCACAGGAAAGATAAAAAGCTGCTGAGTATGCACCCAAGTGTTAATGGGTAGATGATACACATAGTGGGTTTTCCCCTTTGAATTTTAGGTCTTGCCAAGTACTGACTGCCCCTTTGGAAAATTAATGTGAGGAAACAGTGTAAGCATTATGCTGAGGAAAAACAACATATGAAGGAATGAATGAAGAGACTCTTCCAGAGCAACTTCCTAGTGCATAGAATGCTTTGTATAGAAAGGAGATTGTTGTCAGACTCTTTCAGTTGTTGCAGTTCTTATGTCAGACATCCATCCACATTAAGCTATATCTTTAAATGAGCATGAAATCTGTTGATAGATGGGCCTCTTTCCCAATTCCATATTTATTATTTGTAACATACCACATAAGACTAATAATGCAGGAGGTACTTATTTGGACATCTGCATTGCTTTGTGTGTCTGTGTATCAATCTGCTTAAGAGAAATTACCTCAGGAAGGTGGTAGATACAGGCTACTCAGGCCAGTGTTTAGCCTCAGGAGAGGACACCAGCTGCTATAATCTGAGTAGTGCTTAGTGTATGGTCCTTCTTAATTCAGCCAAGTTCTAGAGAAGAACAGAACACACACATATACATATCTAGAATTTCATATTGGCTGACTTAATCTCTCAGCTCAGCCCACAGAATTTATATTCGTGCCTCTGAGACTGCCTCTATAGGGAGTCTGGATGTTTAAGTCCAGTTCTCTATATCATACCGATTAAGCTCAGAACTTCATATTTAGCTGTTGTGATAGCGAAAAATAGGAAGAATGCAAGTGGCATCTCATAAACTCATATTTCTAGCTGACTGATAAGCCAAACTATTCTGAACTGTTTGCCAGTATTTACCTTGGAAAATTTTTTACATTTTTAAGAATGCAAGACTTAGCTAAATAAGTACAATCATCACAGCGACAGGCAACTTATTTTCTTTTTTTTAACATTAAAATACAAGTGTATTAGCAACATGAAACAAATAAATCACAGCTAATGATAGCACAACAGACAAGGGCAAGAGAAAGAGATTCTTCAAATACATGGCAGATAAAACTAACACTAGAGGCAATGTAGGCCCACTGATGAATGAAGTGGGTGCCCTGGTGACAAAAGATACAGAGAAGATAGAGTTACTGAATGTCTTCTTTGTCTCTGTCTGCTCTGCTGGAGGCTGTACTGAGGAGCCCCGTACCCCTGAGACCCCAGAAGAAGTCAGGACAATGGAGGAGTTTGCCTTGGTTGATGAGGACTGGGTTAGGGAGCAATTAAGCAATCTGGACATCCATAAATCCATGGGTCCAGATGGGCTGCACTTGTGGGTGCTGAGGGAGCTGGCTGAGGTCATTGCTAGACCACTCTCTATCATCTTTGCAAAGTCTTGGGAAACAGGAGAGATGTCTGAGGACTGGAGGAAAGAAAATGTCACTCCAGTCTTCAAAAAGGGCAAGAAGGAGGACCTGGGTAACTATAGACCGGTCAGCCTCACCTCCACCCCTGGAAAGGTGATGCAACAACTTATCCTTGGTGCCATCTCAAGGCATATCAAGGATAAGAGGGTCATTAGGGGCAGTCAACATGGCTTCACCAAGGAGAAGTCATGCTTAGCCAACCTCATAGCCTTTTATGATGACATGACCAGGTGGAGAGATGGTGGCAAAGCAGTGGATGTGGTCTACCTTGGCTTCGGTTAAGCATTTGACACAGTCTCCCACAGCATCCTTGCTGCTAAACTGAGGAAGTGTGGACTGAATGATCGGGTAGTGAGGTGGACTGTGAACTGGCTGGAGGAAAGAAACCAGAGAGTTGTGGTCAATGGGGCAGAGTCGAGTTGGAGGCCTATATCTAGTGGAGCCCCTAAAGTGTTAGTACTGGAACCAGTATTATTCAATATATTAATGAATTACTTGGATGAGTGACTAGAGTGCACTGTCAGCACGTTTGCTGATGCCACGAAGCTGAGAGGAGTGGCTGACACGCCAGAAGGCTGTGCTGCCATCCAGCGAGACCTGGACAGGCTGGAGAGTTGGGCGGTGAAAAATGTAATGAAATATAACAATGGCAAGTGTAGAGTCTTGCATCTGGGCAGGAACAACCCCAGGTTCCAGTATAGGCTGGGGAATGACCTTCTGGAGAGCAGTGTAGGGGAAAGGGACCTGGGGATCCTGGTGGACAGCAGGATGACCATGAGTCAGCACTGTGCCCTTGTGGCCAGGAAGGCCAATGGCATCCTGGGGTGTATTAGAAGGCAGGTGGTTAGTAGGTTGAGAGAGGTTCTCCTTCCTCTCTACTCTGCCCTGGTGAGACCACATCTGGAACATTGTGTCCAGTTCTGGGCCCCTCAGTTCAAGAAGGACAGGGAACTGCTTGAGAAAGTCCAGTGCAGAGCCGCAAAGATGAATAAGGAAATGGAGCATCTTCCTTATGAGGAAAGGCTGAGGGAGCTGGGTCTCTTTAGCTTGGAGAAGAGGAGACTGAGGGGTGACCTCATTGATATTTATAAATACGTAAAGGGTGAGT